>NC_056729.1:154920125-154992625 GCF_019279795.1 Protopterus annectens | reverse complement strand
ACATATATATATATATATATATATATATATATATATATATATATATATATATATATATATATATTATATATAATATATATATATATATATATATATATATATATATATAACCCCAACACAGATATTCCCACACACCACACACACACACACACACCACACACACACACACACACACACACACACACACACACACACACACACACACACACACACAACACACACACACATCACACAAACACAAACACTCACACACCACAAACTTAAAACAAACTGAAAACACACACACTAAAACAAAAACAAAAAAAAAAAATACACCTAACCTACCTAAATTAAAATCATACACAACAACCAACCACATCCAACATCCCAAGTAAACACCCACGTCCCCCCAACGCCCCAAACCTACACTTGTCACATTTAAGATATTCAAATTAAGCTTTTAATTTTGATTATTTTTTTAAATTTAAATTTTGAAAACACCAATTTACTTTATTCTATTTTCAGCATTTTATGAATTGTCATATGAAACCATATATATATATATATATATATATATATTATATATATATATATATATATATATATATATATTTTTTTTTTTTTTTTTTTTTTTTTTTTTTTAGGGTTTCATTTAATAATGTAATGTAATTTTTAAATGATGTAATATAATTGTTTTAATAATTTTAATAATATTAGTCATATATATAATAATTTTTTTTTTTTATATATGCATTTTATTGCATTTTTATACTCATATATTGTTCCATTTTCCTCATATAAATATATATTCTCATAAATATTATATACTAAATATAAATCCCAACATATACAAAAACAAAAAAAAAAATAAAAAAAAAAAAAAAAAAAAAAAAACAAAAGCTTGTCTTCTTAGAAAACAAAAAACCTTCAGTCTTTCTTAGGATCACTACATGGTAGTTGATAAAGGTGGAGCTGCAAATGATGGGTGCTCAGAGCAATACACATAGCGATTCTGCACAGCAATCACTATAGCGATTCTGCACTTGCATGGAACCATTCAAGTACCACTAGAATGGCCTGCATATTTTACCTTAGTGGTACATTTTTCAATCCACCTGTACAGACAATGATATCAAAATCATCAAGACAAGCTCTCCCTGTTAGTTGAACAATAATGAGACTGGGAAGAGATTGTCCAAAGGGAGACTGATGGTCAGCAAGTGCTTAGTGAACTTTCTAGGTCTGCTCACCAACACAATGCATGACATTCACAGGTGTTCACATGATCTTATGTGACATGTTTTTTTTACTGCTGTGTGTTGCTACTCTTTTTAAACTCATTAGTGGAACAGGTTTCCCTATTGTTAAACAAAATAGTCACAGTCTGTGATTTATTAATATGGTAGAACCATGATGAAACCAATAGTTCTGGAGCATATGGATTCTCATAATTAATTAATGCTAATCCTTCTTTATTCAATTATGAACACTTTTTGTCAGCAATTCTGAAATAATAACCAAAATCACACTGTATACTTTATTCATAACTAGTTTAATGCTTTTGTCACATATATTGCCTAAGATAATTCATCAGAGCAGCTCATAGCAACAAATTACTGAAAGCCAATTACAAAAAGAATTAATAAGTCTAGTCATAATGAACAACATCAGCATAAAGGTATTAGCTTCAGTTCAGTCTGAATAGTCACAATTATCATTTAACCTGAGAGTCAAGTTGAATTCAACTTTGATTATCATTAAAATCTACATTGTGTACAACTGAAAACACAGATTTTTATAAGCAGAACATCTTCCTGTATGTCTTAATAAAGCATGATTACTGTCTATACTTTTTATTGCGTGCATATAGCCCAGTTAGAGTCCCTTACTCATTCTTTGCATTTCCAATTTAATCTGCATGCCTTGTGTATTTTTTTTTTTGTACATGTTTCTAAGAATTATATGGGTGCTACAAGATTTACTGCCCCACTCATATTTATGCCAGATATATGCCAAGTTTATATGCCTACCAAATTTACCAATCCATTTGTCCAAGTAATTGTCCACCATTTGGTTTGGAATGGTCTGGACCTTGCTTAAGAGGGTGGATGACCTTGCTCTCGAGTGAAATCCTTGCCGACTGTAATGGCCCTTTCCTTATGCCCAGACTGCTGTATGCCAGACAGGATTAGAAGCATTCAGAATTGATTTTCTGATGCTATTTAAATGGATATATATCTGACTTATCAGACTTGTAGACAGAGATCCAGTAATACAGGCACTCTTGATCACCTCTCAGCAGTCTGTAGGGAAGGGCACAGGATAGAAGCTTTCAGGGGAATGCAAAAGACTGTTTTATGCCCTCTGTTTTTTATGAGAAATCTCTAATATATGCGCATATATGCATATAATTGCATATGCATGCATTTTGGGCTAACCTCACTAAATTGATGGCTAACTAAAACCATACAGAACTGAACAAAGGGCTAACTACCACACAGACTGCATACCATTTGTTTTATATGATTTGTTTTTTTATTTTCTAAGAGTTATTTGTTGCTTAATACAGAGTAATATTATTTTCCTCACTTTTTTTCTTTTTTTCCCTTTTTTTTTACCTTTATAACCAATTGTATATTGGTCCTTTCAGTTAAGTTTTCATTATATTATTAGGCTCCTGCAGGCTCCCTCATTCAAATTTATCTTAACAATTCTTAACACACGCTTAAGTATTTGATTCTAATGTTTGCTTTTAAATTATTAAATTTGCTTTTGCTTTATTCTTGTTTTGTTCCTTTTGTTTTAATACAGTTTTATACAGTTCATTGTTGTTTTTAAGTTTTTTATTAATTATTAATAACATTCTTAATTCAAAAAAGATCAGTCATAAAAATATAGCTGTCTCATCTCATTTTTTTTTTTTTTTTTCTTTCATAATATTATTCCATTATTTTTTACTTTTTAAAATGGGGCATCGTTTAATACTTCTACATTAAATAACTTTTTGCTATATTTATCAAGAAATCATTATATATCCTCTTTCCACAAAAAAATGTTCTTAAAATCTCAGTTTCTAACTTAAATGCTATGTCTCTCAAAGTAAGTCTAGAAGTAAGCTGCAACTCAATAACATGTTTATATATATATATATATATATATATATATATATATATATATATATATATGAAAATTACTTGTTTTTTATAATGCCTTTTTTCCAACTGTGCAAAATAGCATTCTGCTCCATAATTTTTTGAAAGATGTATCCTTTTTATAAACAACACATTGTCTATCTCCAATTCTATTAAGAAGATCATAATCAGTAGAAAAAAATATCCAATTCTTTTTAGGCAATTAAAAATACCCTTACTGTCCAAATTGTAAGTAGTAATAAAGCACGTGTGCTGTTGATTCAAAAGGTTCCCTCCACTGTTGGCTGCATCAACATTATTGTCAGTGGGCATTAACACTGGGGCATTTGTCCCACCTAGAATGAGTTTGTAAAACCCTGATTGTCTTTTTGTAATGACCTCCTGTTTTATTAGTTCCACAAAGGAAATAGGATAATTGCTCCTAATAAACATGCTCTAGATATTGTCATACTCTTCTATAAAGGTTGTTATGTCTATAATCACCCTGGCCATTCTCACAAGCTGCCCCTTCACCACTGGCTTTTTATGATGCAAAGGGTAGCAGCTCGAGAAATGCAGATAAGTATTAGAAAAAGTAGGATTGTGATAAATGTTAGCAAAAAAGGCCTTGTGTTCATTGTTTTTAGTTAATTCAACATCTAAAAACATAATTTGTCCTTGTTATAGGACCATGAAAAATTTAAAAAAGGAACAATATTATTAATGTAATTAAAAAATTCCACAAATCTCTTTTCAAAGTCAGTCCACAAAATTAAAAATATCATCCAAAAATTGAGTGTAATAGGCCCAACATTGACTGAAAACACTGTTCAAAATTTAATTCATCTCCCAAAAGCCCATGACCAAATTAGTATACCTGGGGGCACAAGCTACCCCCATTGCCACACCAGTAACCTGCCTAAAATATTGACCATCAAAGAAGAGAAAATTATTCATGAGCACTAACTCCATGAATGTAATAATTATACTAATATTATCAGATTCGTTAATGTTCGGATCCCACAACACATCTTCAAACCATAATAATCCCTCTCCATGAGGAATGACAGAAAAAAGATTGTTAACATCTACAGTAACAAAAATGCAATTCTCATCAATTGGAAGGGTATTCATTTTTTCTATAATCTCTGCATATTTGTGAAATGGCAGCTACCGAATATTTAACTAAGCGGTCAATATACTTGGCAATATAATGTGTTTTTGACCTTTTTGCATCTACAATAGGTCTGGGGGTGCAGAAAGACTTTTATGAATCTTGGGTATGCCAAATATTGGAGCTACAACCAATTTGGCATTAAATAAAAATTCATAATCTCTCTGATTCTGTTGACCCTGCCTTAACATGTCATATAGTACAGCATCAATTTCTGCATAAGCAATAAAAATGTCAATATATATCTCAACGTAAGTATAAGTAAGTTGTAACTCAGTAACTAATTTCTTAATATATCTAGAATGAAAATACTTTTATACAATCAAGTAGTAAAGAACATTGGTTTACAATATATCTGAGACATAAAATGAAAATTTTCATTAGCATTATATCCAAACAGTTTATAATGTTATGACCATCTTGAAACATAAATTCTGAAAAAGTTAGTACTACTATTCAGCTCTGCCACAAAGTCTTTGAAAGAGGCTTTAGTATTAATACAAATTAAAAAAAAAACATTGGTTATGTCCCTGTACAAATCCAGACTAATCTCATACTATATCCCAAATACCCTCTCTTAAGACCTAATTCCTGCTCTATCTGTGTCTTTTTAGATCAAGGCCTATCCTTGGCAAAAACATATCTTATCCTAATAGAGATAGTTTAAAATACCTAGTTAAATTCTTCTGCATATAATTTTAAAGCATCCTACCTAAGACAGGCAACAAGGATTGTTTAAACTGTGAGCATTGCTGAACTGTTGAAACTTGAAGTATGTATTTGTTTAACAATTACTTTCTAGTTACTAATGAAGTCTTGTATATAAAGTCTAAAATATCTTATCTAATGCTTGTAACATGCTTTTGTATAAACTGTGAAAATTCCTGAACTGTTTCAAATTTGTAGCATTTAACTGTATAACAACTAGTACCTGTATGTTAGTAGTCTAGTAATCTCTTGGATCTTATCCCCCCAGGAATCTACTGAAAATGGACATAAATCCAGTTAGACTATCCCGGTCAACAAATGTAAAATAAAATAAAATAAATAAATAAAATAAAATAAAAAAGTATCATCAATATATTTACAGCAGAATAATACATTTAGCCCTTTAATAGAATGTTTTCTATATTTAGTCAAGTACATCCTTAAAAATTGACTCCTATATATTGAGGGACTCTTATATGTAAGGAAACAATATGTACAGTTGCTAAATTACATAGATTAAACTTTTCCAGCCCAGTTCTACCCAACAAGCCTGAGCCGGTACCTTAAAACTATTATCAAAGATAATACTTCCTCTTATTCTTCCTTTTAATACATTTTTGTTTTAATAACTCCAAATATTGTATTACTTTTCCTGTACAATTCTTCAATGTAGTGTCAGATAGGTGTAAACCTGCCTTACTTAGGTCCTGAATTTTACTTCACTGATTAAAGTGAAATTGCCCCCATTATCAGCCTCAAAATTCAGAGTCTTCCTTTCTTGTCTTATTTTTACTAAAAAATGTTTTATTTTCTGCATAATCATTCCTTGCACACATAAAACAAAATGTTAACTCTATTTTCTCTTGCTTCCTTTATTAACAAGTACAAGGTGTGACCAAGAAGTAACATATTTCCCTTAAGATCTTTCAGTACATGCATTCTTATTATTTTTTCTTTTTCTTAGTCTTACAGAATCACAGTGTTCTCAACTCTACCACAGGTATGGCATTTTAGCCTCGGTTTACAATCAACAGCCATGTGTTTCTTCTCAAGGTACATATAATATAAATTAGTTTTCCTGAGCTGCTTCTCTTACTTTTCAGTTCATGCCCTTAAAATGTCTATTCTTGTATGCTGTTACATATCACAGCCACCTATATTACTGGGAAATCGTGTACATTTTTGAATGGTGCTTCCACTGTTAATCAACCTTTAAGGCATCATCTTTGAATGCAGTTTCATTTCTCCCATATGCAGTCCTGTTACATAATATTTTAGTGAAATTCTTCTCCATAATTACAGTCCTGTGGCTTTCTTAACTCACCCATATGTTTGGGCACATATTCTGTAAACTCTGTTAAAAGAGAATATGGGTTGAATTTTTGTACTAGTTCACTTGGCTTAGGGTAAAATGGTTTTGTTAGGAAAAAAAAAGATCAGGTCCATGTGACTCTTTTGCTGCAGTTCTCTGGACTTCTTAGATTTCCAGTTTAACTTCAGGTCTTATCTTCACATTTGCTGATATGCACGACTCTCTTTCTGTTTTCATTCTCTTTCCTTTTGGCTACAAAAGCTTCCCCAATATTTAAAAATATTTTTGAATGCCCAAATTCTCACTTCAGATGCATTTAAAGAGTATATAGTTGTATTCTTCCTCTTATATTTCTTCTCCTTTCAATATTTCTTGCAAATGTTGAGAATTTCTGTGATCATTATAAACCTCACTGCCAACAATAGTGTTAGGTCTTAGAATAGAAAAACAAATACTTTCAGTGTTTTAAATGCTTAAACAAATAATCCAAACTACAACAACAACTCAAGATCAGTTTCAACAAGAAAGTACAGTTGTGTAAGTTGTAAGTTATTTGAATCATACTTCTCATTTTCTTATCACAAAACATCTGGACAAAGCCTGACAGAATAGGGGAACAAAGGCCTAAAAATAAGTACAGATTTTAAATATTGCTCTTATAAATGTAGAAAGCTGCTAGAATAACAGGACTTGTCTTAGCATGCATTTTTCTAAAGGATATGAAGTGTGAAAAACAAATGTGTATCATTATTCCATGACTTCAATCCTCAGAACATCCCAGGAATTTATCAGAAAATCGCAAATTTTATGAGGAACAGATCAAAAATATAAGACAAAAATCTGGGCATTCTACAAATATCTGTACAGTTCAGAGGTATAACTGGAATTCCTCACTGTAAAGGTATTAAGAGCGAGTTCTGACTGTTGATCTGAAATGCAGGCTGAGAAGGAGATTTATGACCCATGAAAAGGACTCCTAACACCTGGAAAAAGACTATGTTATGTAATTCATCTAAATAATGACATATGTGAATACCCTGTAGTCTGCAGTGAGCTATTGCTAGAGGTAGACAGTTTGTAAATACCCTTGGAGCTGTAGATAACCCAAAGGGTAGTGAAATAGTGCAGAAAACTGATAACGTGACACACAAACAGAAAATCTTAGGAAACTCCCTGAACTAAGTGACAATAGGGATGTGATGATAAGAATCTTTTGAAGTCAAGAGCTAGAATGAAACTTAGAAAAGGAATGAGAAGTAACATACTCTGTAAGGTCAACATCTTGAACTTTGATACTTTCACAAACAAGTTGAGAAAGGATAGGTCAAGTATTGAGCTCCATGAAGGATCCTTTGTTTCCAACAAAAACATGATAAAAAGGAATCGTTCTCCATTTTGGTTTTGAGGTACTGGTTTGATGACTCTCTATGAAAGCATATGATGAAGAACCTGAGGAAAAAATTCTGCCTGGTTTGGAGAATGAAAGTGAATTCTCCCAATGGATGTAAGTCTGTCTAGTGCAGTTTGTAACTCTTCTGAATTACTATCTGAACCCATTTGCCTGAAACAGTCTGGTTGAGAACAAGTTTCTATGACAGTTTGAAGCAAAGTTATTCTAAAGTAAAGGCCTGTTCCATTTTCTGAAAGGATCCCTGCTTTTTGTTTGACCCCTTCAATATTTTTTAGATCTACATTTGCTGGATGATTGCTTGGTTTGCTTTTTGATAAAGGAACTAGGTATTTGGAAAATTTAGAAAGAGGAGGCTGAAAAGCCTAAGTAACTCCCTAGATCAACGTCCCTCTTTCATCAATCTGTTTGTGCATCTAAGTAGCAGAATGATGAAGTAAAATATTCTTATCTAAAGGAGAATTTGAAATCTGTGGTTTTACTTCTTTAGAAAACATCTGATTATGTACCCAGGCAAAAAACATCTCATCAGAGTAGCAGTAGCTGCAGCACTGGACAAAGAATCAACACAATCATACACACACTTTAAAGAATGTTTAGACACTTGAAAAAGAGTAGCAATAACAGGATTCAGAAAGGACCCACCTTCTGAGGGTAATGTGGCAGAAAAGCTCCTCAAACTATCCACACATTAACTAGTACTTCGTATCAAGTAAATCTTTTTTTTAGGGACTGAAGATTGACTATCAGGATTACTGCAGGCAGAATCAAAAATATCCTCCAAGACTAGCATAATAGGAGGAATAGATGCAGTATGTGGCTTATCCATTTGTAACATGCCATAGTATCTCCTCAAGGAGGGGGAAATATGCATTTGTTCCCACAAAAATGCAATATTAATCTTGGATGCAGTCTCAGAAAAAGAGAAACCCTCTACAATAGAAACTGCAGAAACACTCTTCTCAGAACCAGAGTCAGCTGTTTGTGAGAAAAATACAAAAGAACTCTGCCCATGTCATTATCAGAATCTTCTGATAAAACACCCTCAGAGTTTGTGGAATTAATAGTCATATTTACATTTTTCGGCTGTTCTACAGTATTCTAACCCTGCAATAAACCCATAGTGAAGGTAAGCAATTGAACGTAATTAACAGATACTCTATGTTTAGATCAAATATGTCTAACTTTCTTTTTTCTAGGGAAATGTCTTGAAGGAGACTTCACTGAGGGATGACACTTCAGTCCTGGAAACCGGTCTCTTACTTAGTCACCTTGAAACTGCAAAAAAGTCACAAACTTTTAAAACAAATGGCGAGTAACACTGCGAGCAACTTCAGGTCTGAAGAAGGTGGGACACAGTTTTCACCGAAAGCGCTTATTAAACTTGTGTTAAAGGACATTTGCTTGAGTTTTCATTTAAGTTGCTCGCAGACTTAGTCACCTTGGGAAGAACCCCCCATAGAGAAACTCTCACACACAAAGAAGATGTTTTCACAATGCCCAGTACGAACACTGTATGAGCCATCAACAGACGATATGGCTATCCTCCTGCTTTATGGGGATAAAAGGGACTAAACCAGAGGGACTCAGTGAAACCAGTAAGTGGTAGGAGGAACAAGTTGTGGCTACTACAGAGTCACCCACCAATGACCGAGGCATATACTGAGCATGTGGTAGAGGCAAGGGCTCTTTATTTTGTTTCTTTCTTTTACATACAGTGGGAGGATGAACCACTAAACCAGTAAGGGTTAGGGTATTCATGTTGCTGCCATGGAAGATGCTTGTTTGTCAGTAAGCACTGTTGGAAAGAGTCATTCTGAAGGTAAGTGGTCACTCTGGTTTTCACAAGCAGTACATGTATCTAGGCTTCCCTAAACATACCCCAAATAACACAAAAGTAAATGCACAAACAGTATACTTTAGTCACCCCCACAATTTTAAAGTCCACTTTTAACAGAAAATGTCATTGAATTAAGTAAAAAAGAATAGCCATATCTACTAAAAATAACTTGTATGAAAAGAAGTATCTGCTAAAATGTCAACACAGAATGCTGCAGGTATTTTTAAAGATGTATTCTCCCAATCGTGAAAAAAAAAGAATGAAAAAATATTTCTTTGCAGAAGGGTTCCCCAAAGGGGACTTATCTAACTGAAATGGAAGACTGGAGCTGATAGTCAATCCTGTGAAGCTTAGAGGTACTCTCTTAATTGTGGCAAGAAAGTATTGAAGAAATTGCTGCTATAGAAGACTTGCCGATGGCAGGTGTATCAAACAGACATCCACCATGGATATAGAGAGCCTGTATCAGCATTTCAGAAAGGAGGCTTCCATGATGATGACAACCCCATCTTATTTTTAGACTTTGGAGCCATATACCTGTTGTGATTGAAGTAAAAATGGATATCAGAAAAAATACAACACTCCCATGGTGAGGACATACTGTTATACTTATGGAGCAACATTTATTAATATGTAGACAGTGATTAACAATGTAGAAACAACAGTCTATACAACAGTGTAAGTACAGTAATATGCCATATGTAGTACCCCCTCATAACCAAAGTTATAAACTACAGAAGATAAACAGCAGATGTAACAATATATGCCTACTAAACTGAGAAAGCATCATGAGCAAGGAAACTCTGGTTACTGTTACACAAACCTACAGAAGCCATTAAAGTCAGAGACGGTCTAAAGTAAACAACTGGCTACAATAACTGACTGGTAAACCAGTGTCAGTCTAGAGGAGTTCAATGTGTGAGTGTGTGTGTGTGTGTGTGTGTGTGTGTGTGTGTGTGTGTGTGTGTGTGTGTGTGTGTGTGTGTGTGTGTGTGTGTGTGTGTGTGCGTGTGTGTGCGTGTGCGTGTGCGTGTGCGTGTGTGTGTGTGTGTGTGTGTGTGTTTGTATGTGATAAAACAGTCAACAGACACACAGACCCTTCTGCTTTGCCATGCTTGGCTCGCATCTCTCATCTCTCACTTAACTCCTCTCATGCCTTGATAAAAATCCAGAAATAGTGAAATCCAATCCAGATAATATTAAGGCAACACTGCTAAATGCAAGAAAGCTAAGCAAGAAAATTATTAAAGCTTAAGTCTTTTTTACCCTTGAAGACATTAGCATTTGATTACTTACAAAATCCTAGTTCTAGGGTAGTAATATTATTTCCTCTGTTCTGGGGAAAAATAGCTATAATGCATTCAGATCCACCTGCAACTGCAGGGCAGTATCCATATTTATTGGTAAGCCATTACATGTCACCAGATTCTATATGATATAATAAAATTAATTATCACATTATAGCCAATTAAAGAAACACATCTGCAGCCCTTGAGAGCATGCAGGATATCTTAACTAGTTAAATTTCAAGTAAATGTAGGTGTTATTTTTTTTTTACAACGCATCATAAAATATAAAGAGCAAACAAGTGAAACAATATAAAATGTAAACCTAAGAACAATACATCATCAACTTATAACATTGTAGGTCAATTCAAATGGGAAGGCTTTTAATGACTGCTGGAAACTGGGCAGATTGGAACATTCTCAAAGTCACAGGACAACCAACGGCATTGATAAAGGGTTTGGTAATCAAAAGAGTGGAAGCCTGAAGTTTAACCCATGGAACTATCAGAAACATCTCTGAGGATGAACTCAGCACCCATACTGGTAAGTAGGGGGTGGTAATCTCCTTTATGTAACAAGGACTCATGTTGTGAACAAACAACTAAACTATAAAGAGGATTTTGGAAATCATTGCGTAATGTATGTGCATTCAAAAACTAGTTAGGAAAGTTAATCATTAAACCAAGTACATTTATTATGGGTGACTTCATCTATCCACACATAAACTGTTAAATGTATACTACCAATAAAAATATGCCCAGAAATTTTTAGGCTTCATAAATACCAATACACTTGATCAAATTGCCTTCCTGCCCACTAAAGGTAGCAGTCTTCAAGCTCTGGTCTTAGCTAATGTACTTCCCAGTTGCACCTCCCCATCGGTTATCATCTTTGCAGTCATATCTGACCATCTCATTGTAACCTTCCCATTACAAAACTGTTTCATGGACCTTAGTAACTCTTCTACTTTCAAGGATTACTCCAAACCCAGTTGCTTACTACTTACCAGTTTTATTGATCATCACACATGGCATAGCTCCCCAGCAAACCTTGCACTTGACGCTGCTGCCTACTCTTCTCAATTGTCCTTCATGTATTATAGCACCTGTACCCATACAATGGAAGCAAAATGGAAGTTTAAATGTAAACCTCAATATTGGAACCCCACATCAACAAACTGTAGGAAAAAGAAAAAGCTCTTGGTCATCTGTAAAAGAGCTCAACTTCATCATTATAAAATTTGTTAAAAATTGGCATGTCCCTCAAGTTTGTCATTAAAAAATGCAAGAAGAGTAGTGAACTTAGAGTTGTGACAGCCACAAGACCTGTATTATCTATATTAGAAAGCTTAGAAGTAACCAACAGCTCTGTGCCGAACTCACCCCTAATGGTGCTTCTTCCTCTGACCACGATAATTTTGTTCATTTTCTTGAAGACTGATTCTCTTGAAATTCATCCAATCCACCTTTCCCTCTACCCACCATTCATTCTCACACCCCTCCTCCCCAAATCAGTTACATTTGTTCTGACAATATCCCTTGATGTCAGCTGAAAAGTGTTAAGTCTAACCTAGCAAAATCCATCCATCAACTTTTCTTCGACTTGAATCTCTTTGGTTACATCCCTGGGGTTTGTAGAACAGCTGTTATGGTGCCCTTGCATATGAATAGTCCTTCTACTGACCTTGGGAATTAGAGGCCTACTGGTCTCATCAGTATTATTTGCAAGACTATGGAATGTATTACAGTTGCACTAACAAATAATGATACAAGTTGACCTATATCCATAGATACTCATCAGCTCAGCTTTGCAAAAGGAAATGTATGCCTGTTCCCTTGACTGGGGGTTACCATAACCATATATAATAAGCATACTATCCATGCCACCTATATGGACCTTGCCAATGTCTTCCAACACTATCCCATATGGTGGAATTATTGGCAAACACTCTCAAAACAACATCAATCCACACCTATTTCACTTGCTAGCTTGCTGTCTCCGAACTAGAACAAATAAATTAAGGTCAGGAATATTTGCTTTAGTCAGGGAAAACATCACTGGTCATGTCCCACAGGGTTGTGTTCTGGACCCTCTATTCTTTGGCATATAATTCTATGCTGTGAAAGCTGATATCAAGGAACTATGCCTAACCAAGTTTCCTGATGATTGCAAACTGTGGATGATTATAAAAATTGCATTCTGATTTCCTAAAAAGGGATGGACCATACAAATGCTGGGCATGTTAATTGCAGACTCAACCATAAAGCTGAAAAAAAAACAATATATTTCCTTTTGTAAATGTACTGTCACAATCACATAAAAATTCAATTTAAATTTTGCCAAGTCACCAGAGGCTCGGATACATATTTCCATATCAAACTCTTATCTGAACATCACATCTCTGTTATGGTTAGAAAATCCTTCTACCTTGCAAAGTGTATTCTTTCTAGTATATCTTCAAGGTCCAGCCTAGTTATAGTTTTGCATTATTCTTCTGTTTTAGACCCATCACTGAACATAATTCTCCCTTTGGCATATATGTTTTTAAGCACATAAACCAACTTGAAAGACTTCAATGTTCCCTCACAAGAAAGATCTCAAGTTTGAATATCCTCACCTGTTCTGATGGACTAAATGCCTTACCCTTTATTCAGTCTCTTATAGGTTCATAAGGGGTAATCACTATTTAACCTTCCATACTATGAATGACCCTACAGTAAATGAACTCCTTCACTTAGCACCAGTGGTAAAGCAAACAACCCCTCTAGAGAACAAAATCTATGTCACCACATTAACAACACCATAAGATGTGAAAAGTACCTAAGAGAAACTATCCCACATTTCTGGAAAAGGCTCCCTTAATAAGTCAAGTGGATTATATCCCGGGTATCTGTTTAAAACAAGTCTGAATGACTGGATGGGTGACACACCTCTCAACTGTCCAGATTTTTGCAGAATATCCAGATTTTTGCCTGATATTTTGGTTTGTTCCTCATAAAATTTTTGTTCTTCTGGCAAATCTTTGAAGACTGAAGTTAGAAAATAATGACAGACATCTGAGTTTCTTACTTCATACCCTTCAGAAAAATCATGCTAATGTAAAACCTGTTATTCTATCAACTTTCTAAGTTTATAAGAGCGATATTTTAAAAATGTCCCTATTTTGAGGCCTTTTTCCCCACATTATTTATGGCTTTGTCCAGATTTCTTATTCTAAGAGTTTGAGAGGTACAATGGGTGATCACTAATTTTTACCTGGGATATGTGGGAATAATATATCTAATGAGGGGCATTATTAATCTCCAGCAATATTCAACCTAAAGTTGATGGGGTGCCAGATAGGCATATGATGCGAGAACACTTAGGGGCGGACAAAACCAAACCCAAATTTCAGCTAGTATTTATGTAAAAAACATCTTTTCTGATTGTCCAAAATGTCAAAAGATGACACCACATCCTGCTGATCTATGCCTGTTACTGAAGTTCCATTTGAGTGAATAGCCAGCAATCTTGCAGGTCCATTGGTAAATATAGTAATGGCTTCCAATACATTATAGTAATTATTGACTATGTCAGTAAGCTTCCTGAAGCATTAACCCTGCAAACAACAATGATAAGCCAATAGATACAAACCTAATAGGTTCATAAGTATATACTAGGCTAACAGCACACAGAGCCTTTATAAGTCTAGCTGTGCAACCCAATCTAACTGCGTCCCCTTGTAACATGTGCATCTAAAGTGGAGGGGTATGTTAGTTAAGAGGAGTATGTTATTTAGGAGGATTATGCAAGTTAGGGGTTTGCTAAAAAAGTTTGGGGATTATGTAAATTAGGGAATGTTTACCTTTGGCCTCTATATATAGGAGAAATGGCGGCAAGTCTGGGAGTGAATTTATGATTTTCTCATCCAATGTTAGTTAGAAAATGTTTACTGTCAGCTTCTGTCTACTGTGCACTTTTCATTAGCTGCTAATATTACAGAATTTGCATCAGCATGTGTTTTGGGAAGTATATGAAGCTCAATGGCAACTGCTATTTAGTGACAGTAATAATCAAGCATTTGCTTGAAAATCACAGTTACTGAACAGCAGACCGGTGTGCATTTTTATTAGGGAACAAAGGAACACTACTGTAGCTCAGCTGAATTCATTCTTCTGTCTGTACTCTGTTCACTATGCCTTCATTCAAAGTGGTGTGCTGAGTTCTTTAACAGTGCAAGGAGCATTCCTCATTCAGAGTGTGCAGGGTGGTGAAGGAGCTACTTAAAATTAGAAAAGATGGGCCCGAAAGTGGTACTACAGTTTCACAGCACTGCTGTCCATTATTATCTGTATTTACATACAGGATCAAACTGTAGAGGTATAAATTGTCAGAAAAAATATTGGTGCATCCTGAGTGAATTCAAACAATGTACAGGCAGAAACAGCAGCTGGTGTCATTTTAATCAAATATGGCAGCACTATTTAATAGCTTTGGTTGTGCAGTAGTGCAATGGTTAGTACAATCACCTCCCAGCAAGAAGTTCTCAGGTCTGATTCTTGGCTAGAGTGCCTTCTGTGTGGAATCTGCATGTCCACCCTCAGTTCACTTGGGTTTCTTCCAGGTGCTCTAGTTTCCCTCCATATTCCACAGACATGCTGTAGGTGAATTGGACACTCTAAATTGGTGAGTGCAGTGTGTCTGACCCCATATTTATACATGGGAGAAGGGTTGGGTGCCAGGCTAGCAACTTGATCCTGTATTCAGAAGCTTTTTTTTCTAGCAATTCTTTTTCTTTAGCAATCAGAATCCTGTTGTGCCACATAAAATTCATTATAGGATTCTAATTTCATACAGATGCGCAGAAAAAGTCAACCAATGGAAAATGGCTGGTAAAGGCTGCATAAAGGCCATTTTTTCCTAAACATTGTTAATATAAATCTTTATTTTTTTTACATGGAACACATGCATATTACAAATTAAGGCACACATCTGCCTTAGTACTGAATATGCATCTGTACCAGTGAGTGATAAAACATGTGAGGTTACTAACGAGCATAATGATAACAGAAGTGTAGGAAACCCCCCAGCTTAGGTTAGTATGTCCATGCAGGCTACAAAGCAATTCAGCTTTTGGGACAGGTATGCTGGAGTATTAAGCAACAAGTTAACTAAGGAGGCATTACTGACCCTGACAACATGAATTCTTGCCTTTGAGCCAGTTTGCAATCCAGCTTGCCACATATGGATATATGTTTAAAGCTACTAGCTTGTTTACTATCCAATTATGTGGTCAGGTATCAAATGATTTTGCTACATCCCAATCGGCAGCATGAACAGTATGACTGCTGTCCACGGCCTCTGTGAGCTTTGCAAAGAAGTTCACAAGAATGAAGAAACATGACCTATTCGTAACAAATCCAAATTGTTGTGAGTCAAGCCTAATTAAATTTGTAATGGCTTACTTTATGAGGTCAATATAGATGCATTCCATGACTTTGCAGACAAGATTAGTAAGGCTATTTCTGCCCTAGTGGGGTTACAGACAATTTGTTCCAAGGAATTCTAGCTCATCCACTCTAAGAAATGTGTGCATACTTGATATCAGATGACTAAGTACTCCAGTCTATGGAGGAGCAGTTAAAGTCAAGTGAATTAGAGATCCATCTTTGTTAGGGATATAGTCTAAGAATGCTAAAAAATATCATAGTCATCTAGACCCATTGAAGAGGACTTGTAACAAGTTGTAAGTTGGAGGTCCGACTTATCTAGTCTAGCTGGAGTTCAACAAGGTTCTAGGAGTCTCTGGTAGTGATTTCCTAACATCATCAGTGTGCAACTGTTTTGTACTATACGCATGAGGATGTTAATTTGTATGAGTAGGAATGAAGCAGTCTGATCCTCACTGCATGCATGGGGGCTGCTTCCAAATAAGCTATGTGTTTACATCTCTTACAGATTGAATCAACTTGGTTGAGCACATGGCAGTTATTACACTGCCTTAGGATAGTGAGTGATAGAAGGCAGCCAATGGAATGGAAGGTAGATTGCTGTAGCTCTATTCTGGCCAATGCTATTATTTACAGGCTGTGGGGAGAAAGTGGGTGTGGGGGAGATACACAGTTAAATTAAATGTTTAGGAGACAGTAATGTGCAAACGTGCTGCAGACAGCAAGTCTGTGCAGGTCCATGGAATTCTGTGCAGGTCATCACAAATCATTAAAATTAAGAGCTGTCTGGTGCCAGCCACCCAAGAAAAGAAGGAAGGATTTTTAAACTGAAGACAACAGAATATGCTATTCTGTGATTTCACCAAGAAAAATGGTTAACTCACCTCCCCCACTGTCTCACTTGTATGACCACTATATGAACCAACATTGCACAAGCAAATATTAATGTGAAGAAACCCATACCTGCCAGCATCACAGTTTTAACTTATCTGTCCCCTTTCTTGGCTGAATATTCAGCACCTGGCCAAGATTGTTAAAACCTAAACCAAACAACATCAACAAAAATATACTTTCACAATAAGATTCCATTTATTCCCCTTGCCTCCCTCAACAATGCTGGGTTAGCTAGAATTCCTTGACAATTAGATATCCACTACAGAATAAACCGCTACTAGCCACTGCTAGAGAGATAAGATATTCAGCATCCCTCCTGAATAACAAGCCATCAGACTCTGGTTTAGCATCTCCCATAGTAACACGAAAGTTCCCCCAAAAGACCTAACTACATGCTCACTATGCAACACCTTTACTCTGGATGTAAATGTCCTCACCCCAGTGAGGAGAATCTCAGGAGAGAGAGCCATATGGAAAAACAAGCACGATGTATACCATGTACCCGTACTGTACAACATGCCCTGGCCCACCTACTGGATGCATATACACCCTGTGCATTAAAATTACATTTCAAACTACTTTATATCAAACAGTGCACAATAACTAGACAGCACCAGTCAGCTCTCATCCTTATCTCAGGTGATTCAATTCCTTCACCCAGAGTGCCCCAACACTGTCTGATTGTAATGAGACTCATTTTGCAGAAAGCATTTTCACTCAGCATTATTTACCATGTCAATGGCTTCCTTAAGTTTTTATCTACCAGTTTCCTTTAATACTTTCAAGGTGGTTAACAAGCATTTTACCTGTGTTTTCTTAATGAGACTAAGAAATCTGAATAAAGTTCTACACTGCGCTAACAACCCAGAAGAATCACTGTCATTTCCCAGTGAAAGTCCTTCACATTTCACCACCTGAAAGCCTATGCTGCCTTTAATACCTTCTGCTTGCCTTGGTACCTGAGCAGCCTGGATCTCTGTTTAGCAGCAGGGTTCAACACTTTGGGCAATTAAAAAGATGGTGTATTAAACTACATTGCCTATTGTCCAATTCTGGTAGTGGCAAAATTGTTGGGGATTATGTTAAAGGGAAACAGGTGTCATTAGGTGATTTCATGTTCTCCAGCACACCAAATACACAAATGTTATTCCTCCTGGCTCTATTCTTCTGTTCATCCCCTGGTTGAGCAGAGTATTCTGCATGAAGCAAAAACTCAATATGGCATTCTGATTCATTGGATATTCACCCAAATCATTAACTGCTTCTTCAATGAAGTTATTCAGACTGCCAAAGCCATAATTTCTACCTTCACATATGTATTTCAGGGGACCTGTGCAGCAATGCAAAATGTCCTATAATAACAGTAAGTCTCTAGACCAACATTTCACTAACTTGTGCTATATAATCTTACTCATCACTGCTAGAGCTACAGACATACACCCAGCAATACTCATACTGCATGTACAAAGTTGGCCTACTACATCTCAGGCACCTGAAAAACACAACATTTGTTGGTGGAAAGCTTGTCTAGATTAACTTTTGCAATATTTTTGTCCAAAGGCATTAGGTCAACCCAAATAACCACTAAATATTTTACACTATACTCACTACAATAATTTTTAAAAGACTGTAAGCTGCTAAGGAAGAATGCAACTGTTTTTACAATTGGGTATACCCAAAAACCTCAAAGTCCAAAAAGAAGCAAATATGCATCTGTGATGTCCCACCACTGACCCAGTAATCAAGGAGCCTCAATCCTCACCACTGGCAACAGTGGGGGATGCACACACTGGGTAGGATGATAAGTACACAGACAGTAAGGTGCAATTTCCCTTAAGAGCACACAGAGACCACAGTAAGTCTGGGACTGGTTTCTCCCTCTTTCTCCAGATCCCCAGTAAGACTCCCCACTGGCACAGCTATACAGTTGAGATCTCAGCTGAGTGGCCAAGCCACGACCTCCAGCACCCTCTCTGTCCAACCAGTGCTTTGTGTCCCTGCCCAAGTAGCTGACACACACACACTGAGATTTGATTTATACACACACACACACACACACACACACACACACACACACACACACACACACACACACACACCTGGGAAAGGCTGACACAAGTTTACTAGCTATTCGCCCCTTTGCCCAGACTATAAGGTAGTTTGGACTGCCACCAGCCACTCCCTACCAGCTACTTTAAGGCCCTTAACAAAAGGTGACCAATTTTACTATGTAATGCTAATGTTAATACAAATGGTAGTTTGACCAAGAGCAAGGCTATTAGGAGTGGCCTGCACAGTGTCACCAAATAGATATTCAAGTACTTTAAGAGCTTAAATATCTCTAGACAGACCACCCACAATTGAAATACTTAAATATATTTTAATAATTAATAATAAAAGTACAAGAAAATACTCAGTAAATAAACACAGTAACTTCAGAGTTCAAAATCACAAGAAATATTTAAAACAGCATTGCAGGACAGTCTCAGATAAATAAAGAAAAAATCTAAGCTACATTTCACTATATTCCTAACTGTATCTAAAAGAAGTAAGAACTAAGAGAAATTACTGTACCCTAGACTTACATACTCATAACAAGGCAAGACAGATGTAGTGAGCGGATGTTCTTGTCAGGTCAAAGACAAAATACAAAATGCGCAGTCTCTCTCTCTCTCTCTCTCTCTCAGAGAGTTCTTATATTAATATTCAAATATTACTGATGGGATACTTGCAGAATGACATCACCTCCTGTCGTCTGAATATCCCAGGCAAAATCATTGATGCAGCTGTAGCATTTTGCATCTATCTGTGAAAACACATAGACCCTAGATCTTCTGGCAAATGGTGGAAGTCATAAAACATTTTACATTGGGCATTAATCTCTATGTCACTCGATGGGTTGCTAACTGGCTTACTGACAGAACCCACACTGTAAAAGTAGCTGACTCCAAATCCAGCTCCAGACAAGTGACAAGTGGAGTACCTCAGGGTTCAGTCCTGGGACCGCTCTTGTTTGGTATCTACTTCTCTGCAGTACAAGCCAACACTAACAGACTCTGGCTAACAAAGTTCACAGATGACTGCAGACTGGGAGCCATTATTGAATTCCCAAATTATGTGGATATTTTACAAAAGGGCCTTACAGAAACAGATGCTTGGTGCCAGAGCCATGGGCTCAAGCTCAATGCCAAGAAATGTATAGTTATCCCCTTTGGGAAAAAAACATGTACCCGTGAATTACCACATAGGTGGCAGTACACTAAACACCGAAAGTGTGATAAGAGACTTAGGGACACAGGTGGACAGTGGTCTCACCTTCGATAACCCCATCACCACAACAGTCAGGAATCCTTCTATGTGACACACCTCATCACTAAGGGCTTTTCATCCAGAAAAAAGGAGGTCATTGTCTCACTGTACTCATCCCTCATTAGACCCATTATAGAATACAATGCCCTGTTTGGTATGTACCTGTCAAAATATCTGCAGCAACTGGAAAGGCCGCAGAAATACCTCACTATAAGAATCACAGGTCTAAAGCAGATGCCCTATGATGACCGTCTTAAAAAACTCCACCTATACACTGTTGCATATTGTCTACTTAGAGGCGATCTCTGCTTAACATACAAGGCCATGTCAAACCCAGAGCTGTTGGACATGCTACACTTAAACAAATCCCAATCCCTCAGAGACACATGCTCCATGGATCTAAACCTAGTTATCACAATGAACAAAACATGCTGGAGAGATAGGTTCCTGACCCAGAGACTCCCCAGACTCTGGAATAGACTGCCCATACATGTCAAGCAGAGCGCTTCTTTGGCCCTCTTCAAAATGAACTTTGATGATTGGATGGGAGATAGGAAATTCACCCCGGGGATCATGTCAGTTGCCCTGCTAGACAGGGGCCAGAGATTTAAATACTGTGGGAAGAAATAGCCAGGGAATTGTTATGGCTAGGCTTGTAAAGGTCCTAGGGCCGATAGCCTAGTACCAACCTATGAACCTATGAACCTATGAACATTTCTCCACACTTAAAGACAATACAAAAACTTCTAGTTCTAGACATTATGTCTGCTACTGCACTGAAACTGAAAGATAGCATCTCTTTTGTTTATAGCCCAGCCATAAAGTAACTCAATCTCAACCATTCTTCTGAAATTTCAGTCTCCCCTGTTAAAATACATACATCCAAACAGTTACAATAGTGTATAAAAATATATCTTCAGCACACATCTATACAATATGACATACAGTTCTAATACATCTGTAATACACAAGCATATGAATCATGTTGCTATCCACAAATGACACACAACCACTTACAAAATTCCAGATAGCTGGGCTGGCGGTATCTCCTTTTTTATATTCCTGGCAGTATCTCCTTCCATCACACTTCTATATAAATCATATTAATAGTCACAAATGACATATAATTATTTACAAAATTCCAGATAGCTGGGCTGAAAGTAGCTCCTGTTGTTACAGGCTCTTTAACAAGACTGGTACACATACACATCCATAGTGATGCCACCATCCCAGCTAATTCTGCAATAAAGAAACCTGGTTTTGAAGAGTTGTACATACATTATGTACATACCATAATTATGGATCTGGATCAGTATATCCATCCATGTTAGGAATAATGCATACATTAGGCAACTTGTCATCTACAACTTTCCCAGACCAAATCCCTCCCATTTGCACACAGTCTCATTATATTTTGAATTCACTTGCTTCAATCACTCTTAATTTCTCTAAGTTTCAGGACTCACCCTATCAGGTCACAAATATACAATGGTCATTCACAGAAATGTCTTCATTCCTTGCAGTCTGTAGTTTGCTACAACAGACATGCTTTGGGTAAGGCAACAGGGGGTAAGGCCAAATAAAGAATCTTGTATATTGGTAATAACTATCCCCTGTCTGGAAGATCAGCTACTGTCTGGACTCCTTGGCAATCTTGATGAATATGTAGGCACCCTGGAGATTCAAAGAGTACAACCAAATCTCCTGCAAATCATGGAAAGATGAACTGCATCATGACCATCCAAAAGTTTTTTTTTTTTTTTGATGGAATGGTTGTTGCCTCACAAGAGGTTCTCCAGTTTGATTCTCAGATGAGGTGCCTTCTGTAAGGAGTATGCATGTCCTCCCTGCAGTTATGTGGGTTTCCTCCAGGTTCACAGTTTCCTCCTACAATCCAAAGACATGCAGTAGGTGGATTGGACACTCTAAATTGGCCGTAGGTGAGAGTGTGTGTGTGTGTGTGTGTGTGTGTGTGTGTGTGTGTGTGTGTGTGTGTGTGTGTGTGTGTGTGTGTGTGTGTGTGTGTGTGAGTGAGTGATACAAATGAACTACCATGGCAGGGCTAGTTACCCAGTGGTGTAAACCTTGGATCAAGATGATTGTCACTGCTGAAGTGACACCCCGACCCCATGTGCAAAAATGGGAAAAGAGTTGAGGATGGACAGATGGTTTAGGCCACTAAAGTGTAGGATAGGTCTGAGGTCCTTTATCTTCTTTGAAACTAAAGTCCTAGTGTGAAATTATCCACTTATCCTGCAAGATGGTCAGCCAAACAGGCAGGTGAGTGGACAACCAGCCACCATGTACTGCCTCCTGTGTGGGACAGTTGGACAAGGTCTTAGGAGTTCAACAGCTGTCCCCTAAGGAGGAGGAATGCAACACTCTTGCTGCTGCTGCAAATTGCATCTCCATGTATGTGTGACTTTTCTAAAAGCTGTCATGAATCACTGATGCCTTCAAGACTTCGAGATTTGTTGATGTTGGCTACTCCTAAACCAAACCTGCCATGAGACCCATTATATCCTTAAAAAGACGCACCGTGGAGTTTAAAATTTCACACCAGTTGCAATTAGAGTTCTGCCTTCCTGTTCCATATTTTCTAGGTAAGCAGTGCAGAACAATTAAAGGGGAAGTCTAGAAAGGTTTTCTTGGTATCTTTAGCAAAATCTGTTTAAATGCATCCAGGCATGATGGCTTACTGCCTGCACCTGAGGCTAAACTCTCAGTACAGTTACAAACCACCCTTGCCATGGGGTTTGAAAAATGGAAGACAGTTGAAAGATGCTACTGTAACTTTCTTATTAACTGTCCATCTAACAACTAATACAGAAACAGCTGCATCTCATCTGCCAGATCTTGCTGAAAGCTGATGATGTAGCAGGTACAGTTCAGGTCCATCAGTGAAAAGGTGGAAGATGCATTAACTCACTTCACTAAACTCTGTCCATAACTCTTCATTCCTTATCCAGGGATGGAAAGCAGGACTATGGTACACTGGAACTTTAAGGGTAATCTCTAAAATATGAATCAGATTAAGGGCCTCTGTCCAATAATCCTTAGGAAGATCCATTGTGGAATTTTTAGTATAGGAGTCACAACACAAAAATTGCCCCATACTATAGTAACTGGCAGCTGTAATTTTTTTAACAGGTAAAATCACCCATGAAGTAGAGTACAGGATCCAAAATGTATCTTGCAGGCTGATTTGCAGATAGGATGCTTTCTTCACAGTAGGGATTCCCAAAGAAAAAACTGTCAGACCATGAAACTCCACTTCTGATCAGGGTAATACACAAGATTTAGTGTGTACAATTATTAAATGGCACTTTTGGATGTCGTGTCATTATTCATTTATTATTTGCTGTTATATAATGTACAAGACTTGCCAGTGTTTTATGTAAAACAGCTAAGAACGTCACTAAACCACCGTCCGACAGATGAGTTATTGAAACACATTAGTAAAACTCTGAGGTCTGTGTTAAAGAATACCATACAATAGGGTGGTAAGAACTGGGAAAGGCTACTTCTCTACCTCATTTATTGTAAGGAAAGTGTCCCAAATCTCTACAGGACTTAACGCATTTTAGTTAGTATATACAAGATATTCCCAAGGCTTTCTGGACATAGCAAAGGGTACTAAAGAGGGAAAAAACATTTGAAAATGTAATAAAATACTTCACAAACATGGAAGATAATTTAAAATTAATACGCCAGCAGTTGAGGAACATGTGCAAAGGGCACAAGAGATGCAACAGGCTATATAATAAAACTGTTAGATGCAGACTTTTGAACAGGGGATAAAATGTTAGTCCTGTCTTCTAAAATAAGTTTACAACAAGAGGGCAAGGACTCTTGGAAGGGCTAAGTAAATGAATGAAGTAAATAAAACAGTAAGACAATGAAAAGAAAAAAAGAAGAAATATCTAACATAAGTGTATTAAAACCAAGGAATTTGAAGCTTCAGCATTCAGCCCAAGACCTGACATGAATGCCAATTGTGTGAGGTTAGAAAGTTTTATCCATGCTGTTAAAAAAGATTAAATATTGTCTAAAGAAACTTAAGTACTTTTGTCCCAAAGGTAAGGACTTCTTCAGATAAATCCAGAAAAAGTGTGGCCTTATAAAACCACAATAAATAACTGCATAGGTACATAGGTGTGTACTAGGATAATGATCTTGGAGCCTTTACAAGCCTAGCCCATAGGACTACCCTGGCATCGTGCCATCCGACCTTAGTTCCCAGTACCACTGTCGAGTAGAGCCACTGGAGTGATCTCCGGGGTGAATTTTCTATTTCCCATCCACTCACCAAGATTTCTCTTGAAGAGGGCCAGTGAGGTGCTTTGTTTGACACATACGGGACGTCTATTCCATAGCATGGACAGTCTCTGGGTTATGAACCTGTCCCTCCAGCATGTTCTGTTGATTGTTGTAATGAGATTGAGGTCTCTGGAGTGTGTGATGTGGAGGCATTGGGATTTCTTTAGATGTAACATTTCTAACAGGGCTGGGTCAGACATGGCTTTGTAAGCCAAGCAGAGATTGCCTCTAAGTAAGAATAGTTTGAGTATATTCAGTCTGTCCATATAGGGCAAGTGTTTAAGGCATAGGATCTTCTTTGTGAGGTACCTTTGCAGCCTCTCCAGTTGTTGCAGGTGTTTAGTGAGGTACATGCCAAATGGGGCATTGTACTCAATGATTGGCCTAATGAGGGAAGAGTAGAGGGAGACAATGACCTCTTTCTTCCTGGATGCAAAATCCTTAGTAATGAGATGTGCCACATAGAAGAACTTTCTGACCACAGTAGCAATGTGGTGGTCAAAAGAGAGGTTACTGTCAACCTGTGTTCCCAGATCTCTTGTAACTCATTCTTTGTTCAGTGGACTACCATCGATGTGGTAATTCATGGGAACTGGGTTTTTCCCAAAGGGGATGATGACACATTTTTTGGCATTGAGCTTAAGGCAATGGTTCTGACACCAGTCGTTGGTCTCAGTGAGGCCTTTCTGTAAGATGTCAACATCACTTGGGGAGTTAATAATGGCTCCCAATTTGCAATCATCTGCAGTCTTTGTCAGCTAGAGTCCTTTTTTGTTGGCCTGGCCTTCCGAGAAGTAGATACCAAACAGGAGAGGATCCAGGACTGATCCCTGTGGGAACCAACTCATGACCAGTCGGCAGTCTGACTTGGAGTCAGCTACTTTCACACTGTGGGTTGTATATGTGAGCCAGTTTGCAACCCACCTAGTGATATAGGGGTTGATGCCTAGCTTAGTGAGCTTTTCTATGATTCCTGAGTGGGGAATGGTATCAAAGGCCTTGGCAAGATCAAGGTAGGCTGTATGAACCACCTTGCCTTCATCCACAGCTCTGGTGACTGACTCAAAGAAGGCAACCAAGTTGAGCAGGCATGATCTACCCTTCACAAAACCAAACTGTGTGGGATACAGAGTTTGGAGATTCCCCTATATCCTTATTTATTAGGCCCTGATGATGAATTGCATAGCTTTGCATATCAGACTTATCAGGCTAATGGGGTGATAGTTCCCAGGGTCTGTAGTTGCTCTTCCTTTGTGGAGAGGGATGACTATAGCAGTGCGCCATTCAGTAGGGACAAAGCCTGAATTGAGGCTGTGATTGAACAGGGTACACAGGTGAGGTGCCAGTTCACTCTGTAGTTCATGTAGAACACAGCCAGGGATATTGTCAGGTCCCAAAGAAGCTGTATTCTTGGCCTTGGACAGTGCTGTTTAAACCTGTGCAGCAGTAATACTGGGTGCCTGGCAATCTACTGGTATTGGTCCTTTGGGGGGTAGAGAGGGGTAAAGTTGGCACTGAATCTGTTGGTCAGTATATTGGCAATATCTTTTGGCTCGGTATGGGAGGTACCATTGTGCAGTAGCTCAGAGCAAATCTGGGTATTGCCGTGGAGATTCTTTACATAACTATAGAAGGCCTTGTGGTTGTCTTTACTATATGCTGCAGTTCTGTTTTCATAGCTAGCTTTAGAGGATTTGATGAGGAATCTCAACTTTTTGTTGAGGCTGATAATGGAGTTTTTCCAGTCTTGGGACTTCACCTTATTCTGCATCAATTTCCTCCTTCTGTTGTAGAGTTTGTTTATGGCAGGGGACCACCAGATTGGCTTCCTTTTTTTGGAGGAGAGGGTCTTGGTTCTATTGGGTATGGTGAGATCCATGCATTTGTGTACGTGTTCGTAGAGTGCATTGCTGTATGATTCTGTGGTCATGCATCTATTATCCATTTGCATGGGTGCCGTGAAATTAGCCACCTCTGTTTTTATGAGCCCAAAGTTAGCTTTGGAGAAGTTTTTCATGGTGGTTACCTTTGTGGGGGGGGGGGGGTGAGAGGGATGTGGATTTCCAAGGTGATTACTTTGTGGTTGGATCTAACCAGGGACGAGTTGCCTATTGGTGCAGATCAACGGTTGCTCATGTTAGTAATGACCAGGTCAAGGATGTTGCTACCTCTAGTGGGGGTAAGAACGAGCTGGTCCAGGGCATTGGAATTAATGAATTCCACAAAGCACTGGGCACGTGTATTGGTACATGAGTAGTTTTCCCAGTTAATGGAGGGGTAGTTGATGTCACCCAGTACGAGAGTGTTAGGTTGGACTCTAATATTCTCCAGGGTGTTTAGGAATATGGAGTCTGAGTCTTGGGACATGGTTGGGGACCTATAACAGGCTACAACCTGAATCACTGTCTTACCCAATGTTAGCTGCACCCGAAGTATCTCTAATGCGTTATGTTGGGCTACCAGTCTGGAAGTGTGTGCATCCTTTATGAACATGGAAACCCCACCACCTTTGGAGCTTTGGTCCAAGTTCTGGGGCCGACATGACAAAACACACGCAAGTAAAACATTGTTCTAATAAAGCACTAATAAGTAACATAATTAAATACACCTAAACAGTGCAAAAATCATTAAAAATAAAATATATTCATTATAAACCCACAAGTAATAAGTAATTATAAAAAAAAACACATATGAAATAAAATCAAATGTCCATGGAGCTCAGTTGCAAGTTCCATTAAGTGAAGTCTTGTCATTAAGCCTGGAAGGGGGTTGGGGTGGGACTTCTCATTTAGCTTAATGAAATAAAATTCCATAGCTTCAGTCATGGCACCCCAACACCCACCTGCACATGGCTTTAGGGATGTTTTTTAATGCATAAAATACATATATATGTTTTTTAAATCCTTATAGGACATAGAATGTTTAAGTAATGCATTACTACCATTTTTAGTTTTTATAGTATAATTATAATCATAAATTCTAGTCCTTAACTGCCTCTCAGTCTTGCCATCATAAAAATTATCACAGAAAATGCATAGGGCAATATATACTTCCCTGACTGTCCTACAGTTACATTTAAAGTTGTTTTTAATGCGTCTAGGATATGTTTTAATTGTAATATTGGAGCTGTCATAAATACAATGACAATAAGAGCATGTACCACATTTCACCATATCACATTGTTGATGCTGCTTAGGTGGCCTTTCAACAATGTTTTTAATATTCCTTCCTCTTTTGTAAACAAATCTTTGGGTACCCAACTCACCAAATACTCCCCCAAAAATCTTTAACTAAATTCCAATTTTAATAACAAGTCGTTTTAACTGTTCACTCTTATTGGTAAAAGACAAAACTATAGCTTTCTCAAGCCGATTATTACTACCCTTAGTCATATGTATAGGGGTAATGGTATCCCTCAAAATAGGAGAATAATTGTTCTTCCTGTCATCCTTAACAATGTTCATCATATCATGAACCAATTTTTATGATACCCCTTTCTTTAAACATACCACACAACTTTTCACATTCTCTTAAAAACTTGAATTCTTCAGAAACTAATCTTGATAGTCTTACAAATTGACCCTTTATCAAATTCTCTTCTTGCCAAAAAGGATGGTAACTAGAAAAATGCAGGTAGGAATTAGAAAAGATTGGTTTATGGAAAATAGTAGATTCATAGGAATAATTCTCATTTTTTTTATTCATAGATTAGTACTAGACTAACTGCCCTTGTGGGCCATTTTAAGCTTAGCCAATTACCCCATGTGAGAATCAAAAACTGCACCTTGTGTCTGTAAGGTAAACACCTTAACCATTATAGCAAACACCCATGCAAAGCACTGGACTAGCTACCCTTGTGCACCATTTTTAATCTAGCAAATTTCTCT
The DNA here is from genome assembly GCF_019279795.1 of Protopterus annectens. Lineage (NCBI taxonomy): Eukaryota > Metazoa > Chordata > Ceratodontiformes > Protopteridae > Protopterus > Protopterus annectens. The sequence continues at coordinate 154,963,948 of NC_056729.1, read as the reverse complement.
CAATGGTGAGAATCAAACACTGTACATTGTGTCAGTGAAATAAACACCTTAACTCTTATGCCAGCCCTCAACTCTATATATAAATAGTAATGTCTAAATAGTCAATACTAATCCAATCCATAAGGTAGGTGAAATTCAAAAACTATGCAGTGTTGTTGATATAACTAATAAATTCATTAAGTATATCAACACTACCTGCCCGTAAAATCAAAAGTTTGTCCACAAATCTTAAATATAATGGCATATACTTCCAATAATTTGACGGTACAATATACTGTTGTTCCCAAAAACAAAGTACATTGGCAAAGACTGGGGCCAATACATCATATATAGCTACACCTTTCCATCCATCCTCTACCTTTTTAGCACATAGGGTCACGGTATCACTTCAACAGTGACAATCATATCTAGCCAAGGTTTACACCTCTGGATGGCTAGACCTTCCACGGTAATTCATCTTTACTACTCATTTGCACACACACTCGCTCATAGGGGTTATTTTAGAGTGTTCAATCCACCTGATGCATGTCTTTGGAGTGTGGGAGGAAGCTTGAGCACCCAGAGGAAACCCACGTGAGTGCAGAGAGGACATGCAGACTCTGCACAGAAGGCACCCCAGCAGAGAATAGAACCTGAGAACCTCTTGCTGTGAGGCAACACTAACCACTTCACCACGGTAGCCACCCGTATACTTAAAATAATCATAATCAAAGAAAACAAAATTGAGAAGAACAATTTCCTTAAATTCTACTATGATATTGACATCAAAATTGTTCAAATCTGATCCAATGGTCAAGGCTTCCCTAAACCACTCATGCCTCAATTCATGTGGTATCACCAAAAAATATCTTTAACATCAGTTGTAACAAATGAACTCACTTCTATGTAACTTATGTTAGCATTTGTTTCTCAGACAAACCCAGAAGTCCTTTAAGATAATGTTTATTCTCAAAAAAATCTTTTAGCCTGTGGTCAACCTATTTAGTTAATGGTTCCATCTTGGATTGATCAGTTGCGACTATAGGTCTGATGGGTGGGTTTATTGCATCTTTACAGGTTTTGGGAATACCAAAAATAGCAGGTATCACAGGATGTTCTACCTTCAAATATGTAATGGTATCACTATCAAACCCGTATTCTATAAAAGCCTTTTCGAACTATAAGTCAGTCTTATGGTAGGCAATGTTAATCTCATTCTTAGTGGTTGTCTCAAAAAATTCTTCATCATAGAAATACTGATGCGTCTTCTCCACATATAAAGGTGTATCCATAATGACCACCCCACCCCCTTTGTCAGGCTTCATTATATGGCTGCCAAGGTCATTGGATAATTCCAAGAATAATATGTGTTCCTTCCTGTTTAAATTGAAAGATTTGTTATTTTTCTATTGGTCCAAACTTCTTATATCAACCTCACATAACTTTTCAAATAACAAAGTGGGCTGTAATAGAAGAATAAGTGTACTTCTCTTGAGAAGTGTATTATAACTCTTGATCTTTCCTCCATAATGACAGAGAAGTTAATCTTTCTCAAAAAAAGTATCAATTCTGTCATTGTAGTGGCATCAAAATTCTTTACAGGGGCAAAAGTGAAACCTTTATTGAAAATATTAATATATTAATTCATTAATAATAGAAATCTGACTATAACTGTAGATCTTAAAACCATTAATTTCATGTAAAACATTGGAATCAATTGTATTTCATATAACATCATCCTCCGATCTTTATACAGCCTCTTTTAAAATCATAGAACCAGCAGGTGAATTAAAAAAATGCTTCTAATAAAAATTAAGTGTCAATACCAATCATAAAATCACCTACTGATCCTGAAACTGCAGGTACAGGAACTAATTCTAACTTCATTGTAGAATCAATATTAGTTAAATACTTCAATATCTCCCCCTTCTCTGCCTTCCTTTTCCCAATTTTGCCTGCTAGTTCTGTTGTTGAACTGGAGAAAGGAAGGATTCCAACACTTTTCTCCCATTGTTTCTCTGCTCCATGAGTCTGGAGGATCTTCTGGGAACTGTGGGCATAGGTGGATGGTCCTCCAGGGGTGGATAATCTAACTTTGGTGTGATTTAAGTAGTTGTTTTTGGCTTGTTTCTTTCTAGATGTTGCTAATTCTGCCTAAATGCTCAGTTTCTAGCATTTATTTGATACTAAAAAGCCTATTTCAGCTGTTTATTGTACTTACTTACTGTTTGCACTTTAAAAATGATTTCTGTGAGCATTTAAACTGCTTTAACTGTTGTAGGCTACACATTCAAGTGCGATAGCCATTTTACTGCACTTTAAAGTGATTATTTTGTTTTATTTTCCTTAACTTCTTTAAAAAACAAAAAAATAACCTATTCTAAACTTGTTTCCCACCTTTCTGAAGCTAGTAGAGTCCAGTTTTCAGAGTTTGCCAAATCCAGGGCTGTATTGTAGTTTCTGTGTTGCCCGTACCTTACTTGGAAAGACGGAAGTTTTTCTGTTCACCAGTGAGAGTGGGGTGCTTTGAGCAGCCTATCTGTCCCTGGAGGACTGGTTTTCAGCTCAGAATTTGTAGTTTGTTGGCCATTTTGGGCTAGTTTCTATCTCTTTCATCTTTCTGCTATAAAAACCTGCATTTGCACGTTTTTGCGCTTCTATCAGTTCAGCAAGAACCTGCCCAGGTGACCTGCAGAGTCCTACAGCAGTAGAAGGAGAAAAGAGAGACTTTGGTTTGATTTAAGTAGTTTTTTGTCTTGTTTCTTGCTAGGTATTGCTAATTCTACCTAAACGCTCAGTTTCTAGCATTTATTTGATAGTAAAAAGCCTATTTCAACTGTTTATTGTACTTACTGTTCGCTGCCGCAATGGTATGGCAGTAGCGTTGTTACCTCATAGCAAGAGGTTCTCCCGTTCGATTCTCGGCTGGGCTTGGGAGTGCCTTCTGTGTGGCGTCTGCATGTCCTCCCCGTGGTTGGGTAGCGTTCGAAAGACATGCGTGCGTAAATGGGTGCGCCTTCGTTGAAGGTTGGGCGTTGAGCTGGCACCTCGGCGTTTCGTAAAAATCTACTGCCAATCATTAGCGGACCAGAGTTCCGCTGTGGCAACCCCTTAACGGGAAAAGCCGAAAGACAAACAACAACAACATTGTACTTACTGTTCGCACTTTTAAAATAATTTCTGTTAGTATTTAAACTGTTTTAACTGTTGCAGACTACACACTCAAGTGCGATAGCCATTTTACTGTGCTTTAAAGTGATTATTTTGTTTTATTTGCCTTAACTTCTTAAAAAAAAAACAAAAAAGCCTATTCTACACTTGTTTCCTACCTTTCTGAAGCTAGTAAAGTCCAGTTTTCAGAGTTTGCTGAATCCAGGGCTGTATTGTAGTTTCTGTGTTGCCCATACCTTACTTGGATAGAAGGAAGTTTCTCTGTTCACCAGTGAGAGTGGGGAGCTTTGAGCAGCCTATCTGTGCCTGGAGGACTGGTTTTCAGCTCAGAATTTGTAGTTTATTGGCCATTTTGGGCTAATTTCTATCCCTTTCATATTGCTGCTATAAAAACCCACATTTGTGTGTTTTTTGTGCTTGTATCAGTTCAGCAAGAACCTGCCCAGGTGACGTGCAGAGTCCTACAGCAGCAGAAGGAGAAAAGAGAGACTTTGGTTTGATTTAAGTACTTTTCTGGCTTGTTTCTTGCTAGATATTGCTAATTCCGCCTAAACGCTCAGTTTCTAGCATTTATTTGATACTAAAAAGCCTATTTCAGCTGTTTATTGTACTTACTTACTGTTTGCACTTTTAAAATCATTTCTGTGAGCATTTAAACTGTTTTAACTGTTGTAGGCTTCACACTCAAGTGCGATAGCTGTTTTACTGTGCTTTAAAGTGATTATTTTGTTTTATTTGCTTTAACTTCTTAAAAAAAACAAAAAAAAAAAAAAACTATTCTACACTTATTTCTTGCGTTTCTGAAGCTAGTAGTGTACAGTTTTCAGAGTTTGCTGAATCCAGGGCTGTATTGTAGTTTCTTTGTTGCCCATACCTTACTTGGATAGAAGGAAGTTTCTCTGTTCACCAGTGGAAGTGGGGAGCTTTGAGCAGCCTATCTGTCCCTGAAGGAGTGGTTTTCATCTCAGAATTTATAGTTTATTGGCCATTTACGGCTAATTTCTACCCCTTTCATCTTTCTGCTATTAAAACCTGCATTTGCGTGGTTTTGTGCACAGCGCAGAGAAAGTTAGCTAGGGTTAACTATCCCTTGCTCCACAAAGTTTGCTCTTCAGTTTTTCCCTTATAACTAGTCAGTCTTTCAGCCTAAGCACTCAGACCCGCACATTTTAGACCAGCACTTGTTCTAAATCTCATGCAGCACTAAATAACCCCCAGCACTCAACCCCCACATCTGCCAGGAGGGAATAGTCTATATACTTTCCTACTTGACAACTACTTCCCCACTTAACAAAAGCAAACAGACTTTATTAATTATTCAGGCATGTCCAAGAGACAGCTCCCAGTGTACTCTCCAGCCTACGTGATGAACCTGGGCATCTTGAGGCAATGTTACAACTGTCTCATGTACACAAACAAGCCTCTCCTCCTACCACCAAACACTAACATGTGTGAGAGATGCACTTATACAGCCAATCTAGAAGCAAAGCTCTCTCCAACCAAGACTGGAACAGACAGTCATGAGGAGAAGGTAATAACTCGCAGCACTCCACTCATTTCACATAGACCAACTAAACCAACACCTCTAAAACCCACACATAGTTGCACCAAGATATATATACAGCAGCTCTGAATAAAAATCTAAATCTGCCTAGGCAACAGAGACCTCCAAAGCAGACACAAAAGCAACCTCCTCCCACCAACACACCCAAAACAGCACATAGCCCACAAACTTGGTGTGCCACACAACCAGAGCCCATAAGGCAAAACAACATACCCAACACACTAGTGATAGGTGACTCTATAGTCAGGCTGCTTGTCGGGTGCCAGAATCCACCATATAACGCATGCACTCAGGTCACTACAAGGTAAGTACAAATATGACTCTGTCATTGTCCATGTTGGTGTAAATGACCTGAGACATACCTCCCTGGACTACATGAAAAGAGACATGGAAGAGCTCTCCGATCTTGTAGCACAGGCAGGTATAAACCTAGCCCTGAGTAGCATCCTGCCTTCACCAGGAATGATGCCACAGTACAAGGATAAGATAATCAACTTCAACAATTGGCTAAGCTTCTGGTGTCATTCAAAGGGGATCCAGTATCTGTCTTCCTGGGATGACATGCTTGACAGGCCACGATGCTTCACCAGAGATGGCCTGCACCTATCACCCCTGGGATTTAGGATATTGGCCAAGGCTCTTGCCTCCCCCATAGTGCCTTTTTTAGGCAAGGCTCAAAAGACAAACCCATCACCATAAGAACTACAGGTGACAAAAAACTGAGGGCAATGCTGCTCAGTGCTAGGAGTCTAAACCTCAAAATGCACTCACTCAAGGCACTCCTCAAAATGGAAAACATCGATATCTGTGCAGTGACCTGGTTCAAGGCTCCCGAGAGCACCCCAGCACTACCAGGCTATAATTCATACCATACATTTCGGCCACAAAACCCGGACCAAAACACGAATGGCAGAGGTGTGTCCATATTCATCAAGGACATCCACACCTCCAGGCTAGTTGCAAAATATGATGCCTCTGAGATCATCCAAGTGCAACTAACCCTGGGCAAAAATGCATTCCAAATTGTAGCTTGTTATAGATCCCCCACCATGACCCAGAACCCACTCGTTCCTGGGGACATTGCAAAATAATGAGGGTCCAACTAAATACCATAATAATGGGCAATTTCAACTACCCTAACATAAACTGAGAAAACTACTCTTGTACTAATCCCCTTGCTCAACGATTCCTGGAATTTATAAACTCTAATGCCCTGGATCAACTTGTCAACATACCAGGGGCAACAATATTCTGGACCTGGTCATTACCAACATGGGTGACCTGTGCTCAACACCCGCGATCAACTCCTCGCTTGATATATCAGACCATAAATGAATCACACTAGATATCCACATTCCGACCCCACACCTACACAAGGAAACCACCGTAAAAACTTCTCCAAAGCAAACTTCATGCTACTCAAAACTGAGGTGGATAACTTTGCGATGCCCCTGCAGATGGATAACATAGTCAATACAGTCACGACTGCTGAATACTACACAAATGCACTCTACAAGCACCTGCATGAGTGCATGGATCCCCAACAAAACCAAGACACTATCCTCCAAAAAAAGGAAGCTGATCTGGTGGTCCCCTGCCATTAACAAACCCTACAACAAAAGGAAGAAACTGTTGCAAAAGAGAGTAAAAACCCAGGAATGGATGAAGTCACTGACAGGCAAGAAACTAAGATCTCTCATAAAATCCTCCAAAGCTAATTTTGAAAGAAAAATTGCCACGGATTCCAAAGATAACCACAAATCATTCTTTAGCTATGTCAAGAATGTCCATGGCAATACCCAGATCTGCACTGAGCTACAACAGAATGGCACAAAATATACAGAGCCAACTGATATTGCCAACATCTTGACTGATAGGTTCAGTGCAAACTTTACTCCCCCCTCACCCTCCAAAGGGCCTATAACTATACCAGATGATTGTAGAGCCCCATCAATCACAAACAGGCAGGTACAAATGGCACTCTCTAAAGACAAAAACAAAGCATCCATGGGACCGGACAACATCCCAGGCTGCATCTTACATGAACTCCAAAATGAACTAGCCCCCCACCTAAACTCCATGTTCAATCACAGCCTCACCACAGGCTATGTGCCCACTGAATTGTGCAGAACAATGGTTATCCCACTCCACAAAGGAAGAGCCACCACAGACCCCGGGAATTATCGACCTATTAGCCTGACAAGCCTGGTCTGCAAAGCCATGGAGAGTATCATAATGGAACTCATAAACAAAGATATTGGCAACCTTCAAACTTTGGATGCTACCCAATTTGGATTTGGGAAGGGTAGATCATGTCATCTAAACCTGACAGACTTTTTTGAAACAGTTACCAAGGCCATAGACAAGGGCAAGGTGGTCCACACAGCCTACCTGGACCTCACTAAAGCCTTCGACACTATCCCCCATTCATAAATCATAGATAAACTCATCAACCTTTACATAAACCCTTACATCATGAGATGGGTGGCCATCTGGCTCATGGAGAGAACCCACACGGTGAGAGTTACAGACTCCAAATCCAACTCCAAACCAGTGACAAGTGAAGTGCCCCAGGGTTCAGTCTTGGGACCTCTCCTGTTCGGTATATACATCTCCGAAGTGCAAGCGAACACTGAGGGTCTATGGCTAACCAAGTTTGCAGATGACTGCAAACTGGGTGCTATTATTGATTCCCCTGCCGATGTAGACATCCTGCAAAAGGGCCTCACCGAGACAGACACCTGGTGCCAAAATCATGGCCTCAAGCTAAATGCCAAAAAGCGCATTGTTATTCCCTTTGGTAAAAACAAGGTACCCAAGAATTACCAAATAGGGGGAAGTTAACTTAACACAGAAAGTGTGATAAGAGACCTTGGGACCCCAGTGGATAGTAAACTCTCCTTTGATAACCACATTGTCACAGTGGTCAGAAAATCTTTCTATGTGGCCCACCTAATCACAAAAGGGTTCACATCTAGAAAAAAGGATGTAATCATCCCCCTCTACTCATCACTTATCAGACCCCTCATTGAATACAATGCCCCATTTGGGATGTATCTCACAAGACATCTACAACAACTGGGTAGGCCCCAAAAGTACCTCACCAAAGGGATTGCTGGCCTCAAACAGTTGCCCTATGCTGACCAGCTCAAGAAACTCCAACTCTACTTGGTTACATACCGCTTACTCCAAGGAGACCTCTGTCTGACATACAAAGCTATGTCAAACCCAGAATTGATGGACATGCTCCACTTAAAGAAATCCCAATCTTCCCGAGCTACATGCTCTATGGACCTAAACCTCACCACAATAAACAGGACATGCTGGAGGGATAGATTCTTATCCCAGAGACTTCCCATGCTCTGGAACAAAATTCCCATCTACATCAAGCAGAGCTCATCATTCGGACTCTTCAAGAAAAACCTTGATAAATGGATGGGTGATAGGAAATTCACCCCTGGGATCATGTCTGGGGCTCTGCTCGATAGAGGGGCAGGAATTTAACACTACATGGGTGGCAAAAGCCAATACACTGTTGGCTAGGCTTACTTTGGCCCTCGGGCTGATAGCCTAGTACCTACCTATGAACCTATGAACCTATAAAAAAGCACCATCAGGTTTAGCCCTGAAGCCCTCATATCATCACTATACCTAAAATGTTGTGATTAGGCCCATAATTAACCCTGGGATCAGAATAAACCTCTCTCCTTTCATAAGTAATTTTTGTCTCTATTAAACTTCTTGTTTTTCCTCAAACAATGAATATCACTTTTCTTATCTATCTTCTCAAAAGTTTCAAAGAGTTCTATAGAAAAATGGTCAATAATAAGTCTGTACATATCTCATTATGTAATAAGTTAATATCTGCTTCCAATTTAGTTAAAAGACAAATGTTATTTTTATAATGAGACCGGCAAAGTCTAACCTAATACAATCAAAATATCTAACAATTCTTGATGAAAAACAGATCTCATTTGAACACCACTGGGATATTTCCATAACCTGAGACCCTTTGGCACTCTTTTAAAATGTATAGATTCATTCTAAAAATATTGTCCAATTGCAGACCATGATACTGTCCAAGCAGTTTCTTAAAATACTTATGTTTTATCATAAAGTGAAAAAAAAGGATATATTTTTTTCTGCATTGCTTTTTTCAGTTATTTACCATTGGCCAGATTTTGTTTTGTTTGGTTCTTGTTTGGTTCTTTTTAAACATTGTCTAAGGGCAGAGAAGCAAGAAGTAAAACTGTTTGCATTGAGAAATATAAGAAATAAAGAAGTTTTTTTTCTGGGCTACCTGGTAGAACAAATTTAGGATCATTAGGTTTACAAGGCAACTGAGCCACTAAGCTATTTTTGCCTTGTTAATACCCAGTTTATTCCTTGCCTCTCTCTAAAGGACAAAGTCAGTCATACCAGGACTGAATTTATGACTGACCATTCAGATGTCCAGTTGCTTTTTAGTAGCAGACATTATGCCACATTGCTTATCTTGGAAAAGGAGTTTGTTAGAAAGAAGGGGTAGACAATTCCCGGGATTCATTAAGCCCTGCACGACATGCAGGAATAGTGCAGGAATTGCTGCACGCAATATGTCCGCCGAGCAATTCAGTATAGAGCTCCTGTGGCATGCACGAGCGCTCCTACACTATTCCTGCATGAACACCACTGACTTATTCTAATTACCTCATTTGCTGGTGAAAACCATGCAAATGAGGTGAATTAGTGATTCAGTAAGCAGGCAGGTGTTTGTGCAAAAATAGTGTAACCTGCAGAAATGTATTCAGTTACTAGCTGAATATATTTCTGCAAATAAGAAATTGAAGGCATGACAACCTGAAATAAAGCATGTATTCCATTTATTAGGCCATTGGCATGAAAAATTGTTTTCATTTTGAAAATAATTTTTTTTTACCCAGTCTCTGCCGTTTAAGCATAGGGCAGTGGTGTGCAAAAGGGATTGTGCTGAAAGTAAAAAAAAAGGGGGGAAAATCAATTTTGAGAGAAGTCTGCATTTTGCCATTATAGTCAATGGCATGCAAATGAAAACAATACCAGGGGAATAGTGGTTGCTAAGGGGAAAGGCTGAGTGTAAGAGTAGTAACTCTGGAGTAAGGCAGTGGTGTATGCAAATGTGGGGATTTATACTGAATCACAAATTTCTTCTAAGTGTCAGACTGCACCTAACTGTGTAGGTGCTCTAACACCACCATGTAGACAGGAAGTGCAGCTAACATGAAAAGATGGTTTATCATGCTTGCTGTAAGCACATTGGAAGTCAGTGGCCCGTGTTTGCTCTTAGCTAAGCACAGCTAAGGAAGGGTGTGTGTCTGAGGCTGTATTTTCTTATTCCATGAAATGCAAAGCGCGTTCGCATCCAGGAGGGCCATTTATGCTTAAAACTCTTTACTTTAGCTAAACGGGTGTGCTTAGTGCATACCAGGCCGAAAACAAACAAAAAAAAAACCACAAGGGATAGCAGAACTGTCTACATTTGAGGACTGGGAATGTGCGGCACACATCAGGGCTTAAACGGGGAGGAAATGGGAAGGGGAAACAACAGAAGGAAGGCAATCAAGGAGAACTATCATAGCTGGCAGGTGGAATGTATCGGATTAAGCCAATTACACAGGCAGCAGCCCAGCACACTACTATAAACTATGCAAACACCTTTCAGTCTGTTTTTTCCCACAAACTCTACACCACTGGTGTACACATTTGGGTGAAGTTTAAACTGACAAAACTAACAAAACATGTTAGGGGCTGCTGTTGATTTGATTTATCAGTATGTGCTAGAGACTGAGGGTGGTGAAGAGGATAATGCTGACAACCAACTCAGACCGAAGAGGAGGAGAAGAGTGTTCAGATACAGGGTAACCTAGCAGGGGCTACATGATCTGGAGATAGTAGAGTGCTATAGGGTGGACAGGTTCATACTTCAGCAACTTGTCGAGCTGTGCTGGCCTCGCCTCAGACCCAGAACCAACAGAGGAGAACCCATCCCAGTGGATACCAAGGTAAGTGTAGCCTTAAGAATACTAGCTACAGGTACTTTCCAAAGACCAACTGGGGATACCATGGGGGTCTCACAGGCATCTGAGTCCAGGATACTCCACCAGTTCCTGGATGCCATGTGACTGCATGCCACTGAGCACATTTACTTCCCCAGCACCCGTGAGGAGAGGACCAGCAATATGCATCTTTTCACTGTGTAGCAGAATATCTGGAGGTACTGGGTGCCATAGACTGCACATGCATCAACATCAAAGCACCACCCAGTCACCAGAGTAGGGTCTACCTAAACTGCAAGAGGTTCCACTCCATCAACTGCCAGGTTGGGTTTGATGCCCAGGGTATTATCATGAATGTGTGTGCTGGCAGTCCTGGAAGCTATCATGACTCCCACATCTGGCATTCGTCACAGCTGTATCGGACACTTGCCAGTGGGGACATCCTCTATGGCCATCTGGTGGGGGATGCTGGCTACGCAGTGGAGCCGTGGATGATGACACCCATCAGAAATGCACACACACCCACACAAGAATGCCATAATGAGGCACACACACACACAAACCAGGATCATTATAGAGCATGTGTTTGGGATGCTCAAGTCACAGTTCTGCTGCCTTGACATATCTGGTGGAGCCTTGCAGTACTCTCCAGCCACATGTGCACACAAGTTCACAATATGTGCCATGCTACACAATATGATCCTGTGGAACCAGCTACAGCAGGAACAAAACAGGAAAAGATCACACAGCCCTCGACCATTGCCAAGGTCTCCACAGGCACAGAGGGACTCGGAGGAGGCACATCCTGAGCCTGCCCTTGTAGACAGACAGAGGCATACCCAGTATGCCCTGTCCTTGGCAAAGAGGTAACACACAGCACATACACTGTCTCTGTAGGACCAAAGAGACTGATCTCTCTCGCTGACTCACAAACACAGTAAAATGGATGCCAAACAACACACAACTGATACACTACCATGTATAGGCAGTGTACTGTGTGCATCCGACATAGTCAGCCCTCAAGCACCATCCTTGCAACAGCCTCAGGCCCAAAGTAAGTCAGTCTCCATAAAAAAATTAATGAATGGAGTGGAATGTTCTGCTAGCATATCTATGGTATTGATTCAAGCATACAAAGGAATGGGGTGGCTTACCACGATAGCAGCAGACAACTGGCAGCTCTGTGTAACAGCAGGAAGTGTATTCCCAGTACTGACCTACCCACACCATGCAGTGCCACCCTAGTTGACAAATACCACTGCAGTATATGTAGTAAGCCAAATAACTGGGGGGTCATAGGTCACATGCATGGATGTCAAAGTGGGGGTCCCATACCTACCCCTAAGCCTCACCCAGCAAATCAGCTGTAGAAACCATACTGAAATGCCTGGCAAAGGCACCCATATGGTGACAGCCATGCAATGCCCACCTGCAGACTTTTACACAGTGATATAACAGCAGGTCTGGCAGTGGCAGTATGGCTCTGAAAGGGAAGAAGTCTGAAACTACAAAAGTCTATTCCAGAACCATCTGACCTGTGGTTGATACGGTTATGCCTGTAGTCTGAAAGATAGGGCACACCCACTATGCTAAATGGGAACAAAACGTTAAGCAAATAACAGCACAGTCTCTTCAAATGCGTATTGTGTACAGATGTGTCACCCCCCCATAGTCCCATAGAAATGCAGTAACATGTCCCTAGCCTTAAGCAGCATCCAGCCATCAACTATAGTGATGGCTCAACACAAACAGAAAGCAATTGTCATTAACACCTACAGTCAACTTACTGGTGCCATCCCAGGGTTGTTCACTGCTGGCATTCTGGGAACATATGATCATCAGAATGCACTGCCTTGTTACAGATGGCCTGCATCTGCCACACCTGGCCTAAAGGCCTGTGGCAAACGCCCATGCCTCACCCACAGTGCCCTGTTAGGGAGTGTCATGGAGTCCATAACATCAACATAACACAGTCTAAAAAAGGCAAAGAAAGATGATGCTGCTAACTGCTAGGAGAAAACCTGTCAGTGTCAGAGAGCCAGAAATCTGGCCAAAGTCATGAATAATGGGGTGAAAAAGGTCCAAAGAGAAGGACACCTTTGAAATGCTGCTCTAATAATGTAATAAAATTGATGGAATGATTGTAGTAGCATGGAATATCTGATGGGTACGAAGTCAGAAACTGCAATTTCAAATGTCAGCATTATCTATCTTCAACTCTGAGTGACTTGCAAAACACTTTTCCTTGAAAACCACACTCGTCTGCATAACCAGCAAGATATATGAGCCATGAATGGGAACATTCTGTGATGCTCTGTACAGTCAGCAGGCAGGGCTAGGAGTTTAAACATGGGAATGCACTCATTGCAGGCAGTCCTATCCCTGGAAGATGGTGACATGTCTGCACCCACAGAACCTTGCACCACAGCCATGGGGAGTAACACACCCTTTGCTGATCACGCATCCTATGCAACATCCTGACCCCAAAATGTGGCCAGCCAAGCAAAATGAAGTGGGCCATACATATATGTCAGACAAACACACACCTCCAGGCTGGTCAAACAGTCTGACACACACAAGACCCTCCAAGTGCAGTCAACCTTTGAATAGACCTCTATGCAAAGCACTGGTAGCTATAGGCAAATATATCTGACATAGGACACCCCCCATATCTAATCCCCTACAAATCTATCCACAGTCTGCCTGTCACACTGACCCTGTCTGACTCATATTACCCAACTGTGGACTGAAAATCAGACTAGACCAGAACAGAAATGCACAGAGATTGCATCATTGTAGCATATTGCCAAGATGCTGGACTGTTTCCACAGCTCCAGCAGTCAATTGCTCATAGGCACACCTCTCAACAGGCTGGATTGTGCAAGAATGCGTAGCATTTGTCCTATAATTTTGGTGTGTGCGTCATCCACCCTGTATTCCTGTGGTAAATTACTGTGATGATCTGAGGAGGTATGTCACGAGGCAGTGAAACAATACATGACAGTGTCAAGCAACATATATGTCAGATGTCTGCTAAAACAAGCCCTGTAACCCTAGCAACCCATACATTACTGAGAGAAATAGTCACAATCACAGTGTGGCCTACTGTCCCCCCATTTTGATAGGCTATCTCCAGATATTCTGCACCACCATGTTGAGAGGTATGGCTGTAGCACAAAACAAACTGGACTGGAGTACAACAATCCCTGGAATGGAGTCCCACGTGTACTATAGAAGGTCACACTGGGCATGCTCATACACTTAGAGAAATGTCAGTAGAAATGAACAGGTCTTCCCCACCCAGTCCACTTCCCATTACCCTCCTTTAGCAGTCCTGAAAATGTCTGTCACTACAGAAGTACCTTTCGTCAGGCCTCAGCCCTATAAGCTCTGTGGTGCATGTGATAACTGTGTAACACTATAGTACAAAGAACTAGTTAGGTAGGAGCTCTAATCTCAAGTCATGGCAAATGTCAAACTGTGTGTGTGTGTGTGTGTGTGTGTGTGTGTGTGTGTGTGTGTGTGTGTGTGTGTGTGTGTGTGTGTGTGTGTGTTTACATGTTAAAGCTTTTGGGTCCATTCAAACCCAGTCTACTTCCGCTTTTCCACTTTAGCAGTCCTGCAGATATCATTCACCTTAGAGGTCCCTTTCACCAAACCTCAGCACCATACGAGCTGTGGCAGATGCAATAACTACATAACACTATAGTTCAAATAAGTAGTTAGGTAGATATTCTAATCCCAGTCCTGGAAAAAGTTAAAGTGTGTGTGTGTGTGTGTGTGTGTGTGTATTTACAGGTTAAAGCTTTTTGGTCCATTCAAACCCAGTACACCTCCCCTTTCCCCACTTTAGCAGTCCTGCAGGTATCAGTCACCTTAGAAGTCCCTTTCATCAGGACTCAGCCCTATAACCTCTGTGGAGTGTGCGATAACTGTGTAACACTATAGCATAAATAGCTAGTAAGGTAGGAGTTCTAATCGCAGTCCTGGCAAATGTCAAACTCTGTGTGTGTGTGTGTGTGTGTGTGTGTGTGTGTGTGTGTGTGTGTGTGTGTGTGTGTGTGTGTGTGTGTGTGTGTGTGTGTGTGTGTGTGTGTGTGTGTGTGTGTGTTTACAAATTAAAGCTTTTGGGTCCATTCAAACCCAGTATACTTCCCCCTTCCCACTTTAGCAGTCCTGCAGGTATAACTCACCTTAGAAGTCCCTTTCACCATGCCTTACTTCATAAGATATGTGACACGTGCAATAACTGCATAACACTATGGTACAAATAACTAGTAGGGCAGGGGTTCTACTCTCACATCTGGCAAGTATGTGTATGGAAGTGTGTCTGTTTGTAGACCAAAGTATTTTGATAAGTTTAACACCCACTGCCCTAATTTATCAGTCCTTCTGATGTTATTCCCCTTATAGGTTCATAAGTGTGTAGTAGGCTAATGGCCCTGGAGCCTTTACAAGCCTAGACCATAGAAGGGCCCTGACATTATTCATAGGTTCATATGTAGGTGCTACGCTACCGGCCCAAGGGCCTAAGTAAGCCTAGCCAAAAAGGTCCCCTGGCTTACACCACCCAAGAAAGTTATTTCCTGTGCCTCTGTCAAGCAGAGCCACAGAAGTTATCCCCGGGTTGTATTTCCCATTTCCCATCCACTCATCAAGATTTTTCATAAAGAGTGCTAATGAGGAACTTTGCTTGACAGAGATGGGTAGCTTGTTCCAGAGTATGGGAAGTCTCTGGGATAGGAATCTATCACTCCAGTATGTCCTGTTTATTGTGGTGACAAGGTTTAGGTCCATGGAGCATGTAGCTCGGAGGGATTGGCATTTCTTTAGGTGTAGCATGTCCAACAGCTCTGGGTTTGACATAGCTTTATATGTTAGGCAGGGATCACCTAGGACTAGATGATATGCTATGGAGTAAAGCTGGAGTTTTTTGAGATGGTCAGCATAGGCCAGCTGTTTGAGGCCAGTAATCCTCTTTGTGAGGTACTTCTGTGGCCTTTCCAGCTGATGCAGATGTCTTGCGAGGTACATTCCAAAAGGGGCATTGTACTCTATAATGGGTCTAGTCAGTGTCGAGTAGAGTGGAACAATCACCTCCCCTGGATGAGAACCCTTTTATGATGAGGTGTGCCACATAGAAGGATTTCCTGACTACTGTGGCAATGTGATCATCAAAGGAGAGACTACTATCCACCTGGGTCCCAAGGTCTCTTATCACACATTCGGCGTTAGGTAGACTACCTCCTATGTGGTAGTTCATGGGTACAGAATTTTTATCAAAGGGCATGACAATGCACTTTTTGACATTGAGCTTGAGGACATGGATCTGACACCAGGCATCTGTCTCAGTAAGACCCTTCTGTAGGATGTCCACATCATTTGGGGACTTGACTATGGCTCCTAGTTTGCAGTCATCTGCAAACTTCATTAGCCAGAGACCTTCTGTGTTAGCCTGTACTTCAGAGAAGTAGATACGAAAACAGGAGAGGTCCTAGGACTGAACCCTGTGGTACTCCACTTGTCACTGATTTGAAGTCAGATTTTGAGCCTGCAACTTTTACAGTGTGGGTTCTGTCAGTGGGCCAGTTGGCAACCCATCTTGTGATTTAGGGATTCATACCTAGTTTAGTGAGTTTAGCTATAATTCCAGAATGGTGGATGGTATCAAAAGCCTTGCCGTGGTCAAGATAGGCTGTGTGAACCACCTTAACCTCATCTATGGCTTTGGTGACTGCTACAAAGGAGTTGATCAGGGTCAGGAGGCATGATCTGCCTTTCACAAACCCAAACTGGGTGGGGTCTAGAGTTTGGAGGTTACCAATGTCTTTGTTTATGAGTTCCATGATGATACATACCATGGTCTTACAGACCAGGCTCATCAGGCTAATAGGGCAATAGTTCCTGGGATCACTGGTGGCTCCCCCTTTGTGGAGTGGGATAACTGTTGCTGTGTGCCATTCAATGGGCACAAAGCCTGATGTGAGGCTATGACTGAACATGGTGCTTCGGTGGGGAGCCAGTTCATTCTGAAGTTCATGTAAAACGCAGCCTGGGATGTTGTCTGGTCCCATGGATGCTGTCCAGTTCATATAAAACACAGCCTGGGATGTTGTCCAGTCCCATGGATGCTGTGTTTTTGGCTTTAGAGACTACAGCTTTTACCTGCATAGTTATGATTACAGGGACTCTGCATTCTTCCTGTATAGATATGGGCCCTTTAGGAGGTGAGAGGGGGTAAAGTTAGCACTGAACCTATCTGCCAGGATGTTGGCAATAACAGTTGGTTCTGTAATTTTTGTGCTGTAACTCAGAGCAGATCTGGGTGTTGCCATTGAGATTCTTGACATAGCTATAGAATGCTTTGTGGTTGTCCCTAGAATGTGTGTGTTTGTGGTTGTCCCTAGAATGTGTGTGTGGTTGTCCCCTAGAATGTGTGTGTGTGTAATGTCCCATTTGCGGTATACTGGTGGCTAGAGAGAACACATGGTGGTGGGTAGAGAATACCTCAGGCTTGAACCCTGTACCTTGGTTGCAGGTGGCAAGGGCCTGAATTCCCTACCCACCACCATTTGTAAAACAATTGCAGATTTTTGCCTCATATTTGTTCTGTTGTGTTCCTCATAAAATCTGTGGTTTCTGTTTTTTGTTACCTTACACACTTAGTAGTGCAGTGATACACTGGTAGCATTGTTACCTGACAGCTACAGGTTCTCTGGTTTGATTCTTGGCTGGGGTGCCCTCTCTGTAGAGTCCGTATGTTCTCCCATCTTACAAAGACATACGTCTGGAGTGTTTCTCCCTGGGCCTCTGCTGAAAATTGGCGTTTGTTCCAAGTTAGACTTTTCTGGTTAACAAATGTTGAATAAATAAAAATAACAGGCATTTGAATTTCAGACTTCATATTCTTCAGATAGTACATGGTAACACAAAAACTTTTATTCTAGCAATTTTCTAAGTTTATAACATGGGTATTTGAAATTTGTCCCTATTTTTGGGACTGTATTTCTCCATTATTGACTTCATCCAGGTTTTTTGTGCTAAGAAGTTGACAGCTATGGTGAGAACTGAATTCACTAAATGGTAGCCATTTAAGTTTCAGTGTTCCTCTTTTTCACAAAACATATGATTTGGCATAGTGGTATGTTGTTCTGTCTGTTTTGTACAGGGTCTTGGGTTCAATACTGGGCAGTGAAAGAAATGTATGGTGGTAACACAGCATTTTATTGTAGCAACTTTCCAACATTATACAAACAATGTTTAAAATGTCTCCCTGGTTTTTGGGCTTTTGCCACCCCCCCCCCCATAAATGTTGGCTTTTTCCAGATTTCTTGTGCTGCAAAGTTCAGAGATACAGCTGAGTATCAAGTAGATTTTACAAGAAGTTGAGAGCTGCAGGGGAACAAAAGTTTAGTGCTGCTTATGGTGAGTTTGTTTGCATTGTTAATAGCACAACAGGTAGTGTACTTGCTTTTGATGCAGAAGGCTGTAGGTTCTACTCCCACAGTAGGTAGATGCATTGCTGATACAGTATTGTGTTATAAAGGGGGTGGATAGTGCAGTCCTTTTTTGGCGAAGATACCTAGTAACTATGAAGCTGTTATCAGTTTGCCAACCATTCCCTATTAAAATATTACTAGCTTATCATTTTTTTAATGCAACATAGGCAATTTATTCCTCAAGGGCAACATGTACTTTATCTGTATATGAAACAATGAAATGTAAAGTTGTTTGCTAGCAGCAACCTCTTCATTAGTTACAGATTTCCTTAATGTGGAATTATTTAGATGACTTTTACTTCTTCAGAGATTGTGCATATTTACTGATACTGGTGGACTGTAGAATTTTGAGTAGACTTTTATGATGGAAATGTGTAGAATTGGGCAGTTTTGTCATTATTGGTGCATGCATTTTGTTTCATTGTTTACTGGAAAAATGGTCAAAACAATAAATTTAAAAAGCCCTCTAACAACTGTACTGTATTGTACAAGGAATATAATTTAATACAATCAGGAAAGTACATCAAAGAGCACGTGTATGTTTTGTGTGCAAGGGGCCTATGATTTGAAAACAACCCAAAGTTCATCTTTATCTGCCACAGGCAAAATGTATTTTCTTTGAATGTGGGTTTCAATGAATGTGAGTTTGAAGGGCAGAGAAGTTTTAATGCTAAGCCAGTTTTCATTGTGAGACTGCATTGCTTTGTTTATCAGATGCTTAGTGTTTGTGCTGTAAAATGCAAAATAAAACTTTCAAATGAAGTCAAAATCATTGTATATGTAAAGCAGTATGCACATTAGTGTTTATGGTAAATGGGGGTGAAATAGCCAAGTAATGGTTCATTGGAATGGCTGCGGGGGGGTGGGGCTCCATTCGACCATGATTTTGTGAGGGGGAAGGGCAGCAAACTCAAAGACAGCCCCAGCTGAACTATACCTCTCAACTGTCCAGATTTTCACAGAATAAATAGATTTTTGCTTCTTATTTTTGGTATGTTCCTCATAAAATTTGTGGTTTTCTGGCAAATCATTTAGGAATTAAGTCACCAAATAATGACAGACACTGAGTTTCAGACTTCATAACCTTCAGAAAAATACATGCTAAAGCAAGGCCTGTTATATTCTATCAACTATCTCAGTTTATACAAGAGCAACTTTTAGTACTGTTTATATGTTCCCCCAATATATTTCGCCTTGTCCAGATGTCCTGCATTAACAGGTTGAGAGGTACGTGCAAATAAATTGCTTTATAGAATTAGGCATATCCAAACCTCTCAACTGTCCCTGATTTTGGCTCAAAATGTTGTTCTTCCCCTAATAACCCCTCCACAAAATGGCTATTTTATAAGAAAACGTAGAGGGTTTACAATTAATAAATAACTGTAATAATCAGTTATAGATTACTTTTATTTCAGAAATGCATGTAGATTCTTTTATTTTGTCAGCTGCTCAAATTAGCAGTACTAATATTGAAAAAGTGTCCATTCTTTGACAGGTTCCTAGTTATATTGTGTGGCTATTTTATATTTTTGCATCACATTTTTGGTCCATTTTTCATAAAATTGTGTTTTTTTGGCAAATTAGTGGCAAATCAATAAAGACTGACGTTAGAAAATAATGACAGACATTTGAATTTCAGATTTCATACCCTTCAGAAAATTCATACTAATGCAAGACCTATTCTATTATCATTCTAAGTTTATAAGAGCAATATTTAAAATATTTTGGGCCTTTGTCCCACTTCTATGTATGGCTTTGTCCAGATGTCTTGCTCTGAGGTTGAGAGGTATGACAAATGTATTAGGGCCATCACAGTCAGCCAGAGATATTTCAAATTGTGACATACTTGTTGCACCCACCTCCCCCATGTAGTGACTCTGGATGTGTCCAACCAAGGCAAGGAGCAGTTATGCAGTGTAAATGTGTAGAGTATCCCCCATCCAAGGTAGACACAAGTACTACAGTGGCTTTTCATCTGTCCTTGATTTTGAAGAATGTTCTGGTTTCTGCCACATTTTAATACTGTTGATTTATGCTTATTATTATTATTCAGAAAGTGCTTGTTGGTCTGTGTTTAAGTAGCAATGCTTTAATGACCATCAGGTAAGCTTGTCTGAGATTGTAAGATGCAAGTAAGCTTTAATAAGCATACTGTTAAAGAACTGCCAACATTGAAAGCCTTTCTGTTGTTGCCATGCAGAGAATACTTACATAACTAGATAACTTATAAGCCTTGGGTATTGAAATGCATATGACACTATTTGTAATAAAGGACATGATTACATTATTTTAAGAAGCTCATTACATTTGTTGGAGACTTGCAGTCATCTTTGCAGGCTTTACCTGTAAACTAAACAGAATGTAAATCTATCGTGTGTGGTCCATAACCTGTGCAGTAATCCTTTAAGCAATGTATCTTGAGCTTGTTTCTTGTAGTTGTTCAGGTAGCAGGTCTTTTTTGGATAAGAAACATTTTTACAAGTGGAGGTATCACAGAGATTGCTACTTTCAGCATGTCACTTGGTACATTAATAAAGGTGAATATAAATTATAATTAAAACTGCAGTGCAAGGAGAAGTGGTTTGAGTTGAGTGCTGCTTGTTTTTCTTATACTTGATTTTGACTGGCATTCCAGTAATGTATTTAAAAAGTAATTTATTTTTTCATGCCTCACAAACTTTTTGTTTCCACCTAGATATTAAGTAAGCTGTCATGCAGCCAATGCATTGAAATATTTTTTTCTTCTACACTTCATTTTGTCTTGATTGGACTCACACAATGATGGTTTGGCACCCAGGGCAGCATATTAAAGTTACAGTTTTTGTGGTCTTGAGCATATCTCCGCCCCTTTCTAGTTGGCCGCACCCCTTCCCATTGGTTCCACCCATTCAGCTGTCTCCTGCAGCCCCCCTTTGATTTGAAGTCACCAGCCGCCACTGATGGCAGGGGACCACCAGATTGGCTTCCTTTTTTGTGGAGGTTAGCGTCTTGGTTAAACTTCCCAAATGACCAATAACTACAATTTCTGGGCCAGAACCACTCCTTATGTGGTAGATAGGCTACCTAGTGCTTAGTACTCCCACTGATAAGCTAGAAGACTTCCCTCCAACACAGAAAGGCTTGGGAGGCTCAGGACCTTACAAACAGTCCTGGATACAGCAAATCTGTATCTGGACTAGATTAGTTACAAGAAGGGAGGGAAACAAGTGCAAATGTGGTCTTTTAAATCAGGAAGTTGAGAGAGATGGAAAGGGTCTATATTATACACTCAAACTTTCTAAACTTCGAATCCCATATGTTAGTCAACATATGATCGAAGCTTAAAAGTTTGAATATATAAAAAAAATAACCTTAACGGTGCAGGCCATGGAAAAACTGCCCAAATGGCCAACAACTACAATTTCTGGACCAGAACCACTTCTTATGTGGTAGATAGGCTACCTAGTGCTTACCACTCCCACTGATAAGCTAGAAGGCTTCCCTCCAACACAGAAAGGCTTGGGAGGCTGAGGACCTTACAAACAGTACTGGATACAGCAAATCTGTATCTGGACTAGATTAGTTACAGGAAGGGGGGAATAAGTGCAAATGTGGTCTTTTAAATCAGGAAGTTGAGAAAGATGGAAAGGGTCTATATTATATATTCGAACTTTCTAAACTTTGAATCCCATATGTTCGACAACATATGATCAAAGTTTAAAAGTTCAAATATATAATAAAACAAACAAAAAAAACTTACCTTAATGGTGCAGCCCACACCCCCCTACCTAAATATACCAACTCCGAGATTGCACTTCAGTGCTGAAAAGGGAAATTCTCCCATTCTGCACCGAACGTCGATGTTACATTTAACCTTCAAACACTTGAAATTTCGATCATATGGTGTTGACCTTAAAGATTTTGGCCCAAACAGCCACTAACTACAATTTCTGGGCCAGAAACCACTCCTTATGTGGTAGATGGGTTACTTAGTGCTTACCACTCCCACTGATAAGCTAGCATTTGTGTAGGATTCAGCAGTCGTAAATGTTTTGTCCATTTGCATGGGTGTCATGAAGTTCACCACTTCTGTCTTAAGAAGCATGAAGTTAGCTTTGGAGAAATTTTTTACCATGGTTTCCTTAATGGGGGGGTGGTGGTGGGATGTTTATATCTAGGGTGATTAGCTTATGGTCGGATCTGACCAACGAGGAGTTGACTTCAGTTGTGGAACACTGGTCACTCATGTTGGTAATGACTAGGTCTAGGATATTGTTGCCCCTGGTGGGGGTGTGGATAAGTTGATCCAGGCCATTGGAATTTATGAATTCCAGAAAGCGTTGAGTGAAAGAGTTGGTACATGAGTAGTTTTCCCAGTTAATGGTGGGGTAGTTGAAATTGCCCATTATTAGGGTGTTTGGTTGAACCCTAATATTTTCCAGTATATCAAGAAAAGAAGAGTGGGAATCCTGGAGCATGGTGGGGGATATATAGCAAGCTACAATTTGGATTGCTGTTTTGCACAGAATTAGTTGCACTTGGATAACCTCGGATGCATTATGCTGAGCAACTAGCCTGGAGGTGTGGATAAACTTAATGAATATGGACACACCTCTGCCTTTGGTGTTCCGGTCCAGGTTAGATGGCTGGAAAGTGTGGTATGAGTTATAGCCTGGTAATGCAGGGGTGCTCTCTTGAGCCTTGAACCAGGTCTCAGTCACTGCACAGATATCAATGTTCTCCATTTTAAGGAGTGCCTCGAGGGAGTGCATTTTGAGATTTAGACTTCTAGCATTGAGTAGCATTACCCTCAGTTTTTGCTTGCCTGTTCCTGTTATGGTGGTGAATTTGTCATTTGAACCTTGCCTAAAAAAGGCACTATAGAGGTGGCAAGAGCCTTGGCCAGTATCCTGAATTCCAGGAGTAACAGATGGAGGCCATCTCTGGCAAAGCATAGTGGTCTGTTGACCATGGTGTCCCAGGCAGACAGATACTGGATCCCCTTAGAATGATGCCAGAAGCTTAGCCAATTGTTGAAGTCAATCATTTTGTCTTTTTACTGCAGTATCATTCTGGGTGATGACAGGATGATACTCGGGGCTAGGGTCATACCTGCCTGGGCTACAAGAATGGAGAGCTCTTCCATGTCTCTTTTCATGTAGTCCAGAGAGGTACATCTCAGGTCATGCACACCAACATGGACAATGACAGAGTCATATTTGTACTTGTTGTGGAGTGACTTGAGTGCGTGGGTTATGTGGTGGATCCTGGCACCCGACAGGCAGCTGACAGTAACCTTCTCCTAGTTTAGCCAGGTGAGTGGGTCATCAGTGTGCCTGACTATAGAGTCACCTATGACTAGTATGCTGGGTACGTTGTTTTGCCTTATGGGCTGTGGTTGAGTGGCACACTGAGTCTGTGGACTATGTGTCATTTGGGTTGTGTTGGGGGTGGAGGTTGCTTGCGTTTCTGCTTTGGAGGTCTCTGTTGCTTGAGCAGATTATTATTGAGAGCCTCAGTGAATGTTTTTGTGTTTCTATGTGTGGATTTTGGCAGTGTAGGTTTAGTGGGACTGTGTGATGAGTGTGGTGTGGTGCAAGTGTTTACCTTCTCCTCTTGACTGTCAAGTTCAGTCTTGGTTGGAGAGAGCTTTACCTCCAGTTTGGCTAGATAAGTGGATCTCTCACAAGTTATAGTGTTGCATGGTGGGCGGAGAAGATTGCCTGTGTACATGAGGCAATTGCTACACTGTCCCAAAATGCCCAGATTAATCAGATAGACAGGAGAAAACACTGGGAGCTGACCCTTGGACATGCCTGAATAAAAAACTATTTTCCTCTAGACAAGTGAGGAAAGTGAGTAAAAGAGCTGTTTTTTCTCTAAGCAAGTGAGGAAAGTAAGTACAAAATCTGTTTTCCTCTAGGTAATGAGGAAGGTTAAGTGCTGTAGTAATTTGTAGCTTATTTAGTGCTTACAAGTTCTGAACAAGTGTTGAGCATGAATAAGCAAATTCAAGTGTTAAAACTAAGAATTTGTATCTGAACTGTACTAGTTACAGGAAAGAAACAAGTGCAAATGTGGGCTTTTAAATCAGAAAGTTGAGAGAGATTGAAAAATTGCCCAAACGCCCTCCAACACAGAAAATCTTGGGGGCCTCAGGAGCTTACAAACAGTCCTGGATACAGCAAATCTGTATTTGGACCTGACTAGTTACAGGAAAGGAGGGAAACAACTAAAAATGTGGGCTTTTAAATCAGAAAGTTGAGAGAGATGGAAAAACTGCCCAAACGGCCAATAACTACAATTTCTGGGCCAAAACCATTCATTATGTGGTAGATAGGCTACCTAGTGAGGAAAGTGAGTAAACGAGCTGATAAGCAAGCAAGCTTCCCTCCAACACAGAAAGGCTTGGGGGGCTCAGGACCTTACAAACAGTCCTGGATACAGCAAATCTGTATCTGGACTAGATTAGCTACAGGAAAGGCAGGAAATAGGTGTAATTTTTTTTGTTACAGTTAAGCATAACACAGGAAAATTCTAGCAAAGTTTATTTTTTTCTTTTTTTTTTTTTTTTTTTGTAAAAGAAAGGGAGAGAGGAGAAGCAGAAGATAATTCAAGGTTAGGAAACTAAGTGGGTTGGCCTTCTGAAATGTTCTCTCTGTATTAGGTAGAATGAGCTAATGACACTAGACTGGGAGGAGTGTCCCAGATCAAATTTACAGTAATGGCGGGCAACTGCAAAGCCACCAAGTATAACAGCAACACACCAACAGGGAGGGAGGGGAAACAATACTACAGCTACTAGCCTACACTCTTTTAGACAGTAAACACTACAGAAACATTTATCACAGCAGAAGAACAGCAGTGAGCCACAAAATGAAAGTTTTTAAACAGATAAAGGAGCAAGGAGACTCTACAGAATGCTTTTAACTGCAAACAAATCAGTTATATGTTACACTTCTTGGCAGAAAATCAGAACAAATGGTGCTTAACAAGTAGAGAAAATTTCCTGCTAATACCGTTCACACAGTGAAACTAGCTAAAAAGCTTTACAAACAGTGTGACAGTAAAAACCTTATTTATCAGGCCCTGTAAGGCAGACAAATTTAGTTTAACCATGCAGATTAGTTAAAATACAGTAAAAAGTATGCAGCAGGCAATAAAAAGTGCTATATATAAATTGCTAGAAGCAATAACTAGTAAAAAATAAGCAAAAAAAAACAGGATTAGTTATTGTTATATATCTCAGAGTTGTAGTCAATGCTCCTCCTCCACTCGGCTCAGTGTGTATAGACAGAAATCCTCTCAAAGTTAGGGCTTAAATACCAGACGATACAACCTTAAACAATGTTACTTCCCAGTGCCTTTATCATGTAGAGCCCTGCAGTGATCCTTGGGGTGAACTTTCTAGTACCCATGCACTCATCCAGATTTCTCTGAAACAGGGTCAGCTAGGTGCACTACATGACATGTATGGGAAGTATATTCCAGGGCATGTGCAGTAACTTGGTGAGGGACCTGTCCCACCAGCATGTTTTGGAGATTGTGGTAATGAGGTAGAAGTCTCTGCAGTGTGTGGTGTGCAGGGATTGGGATGTCTTTATATGTAGCATTTCTAAAACACCTGGATCAGACATGGCCTTGTAAGTCAAAGACAGGTAGCCTCTAACTAGGTGATATGAAACAGAGAATAGCTGGAGTCTTCTGAGTCTGTCTATGTAGGACATGTGTTTAATGCCTAGGAACCTCTTTGTGAGGTGCTTCTGTGGCCTCTGCAGCTGTTGTAGGTGTCTACTGAGGTACATGTCAAATGGGCCAGAATACTTGTTGAGTGGTCTAATGAGGGAACAGTAGAAAGAGATCATTACCTCTGTCTTTCTGGATGCAAAACCCTTGGTAATGCAATGTGCCATATTGAAGGACTTCCTGACCACAGTGACAATGTGGCGGTTTAAAGAGAAGTTGCTGTTAACCTGTGTCCCCAGATTTCTTATAATGCGTACAGGTTCATTGGGTTCCCATTGATGTGGAACGTACTGGGAACTGAGTGTTTTACCAGAGGGGATGATGATGCATTTTGTGGTGATAAGCTTCTGGCCATGGTTTCCACACCATTCATTGGTCTCAGTGAGGCCTTTCTGTAGGATGTCTGCATCACTTGTGGAGTTAATGTTAGCTCCCAGCTTGCAGTCCTCTGTGAACTTGGTCATCCAGAGTTCCTCTGTGTTGAGTTGGACAGGACACTACCCAGTACTGATCCCTGTGGGACTCCACTTGTGACTGCTTGCCAGTCTGCCTTGGATTTTGCCACTGCCACACTGTGTGTCCTGTGAACCAATTTGCAACCCACCCACTGATATAGGGGTTGATGCCTAGTTTGGTGGGTTTATCAATAATTCATCAAAAGCCTTTGCCAAATCAAGGTAGGCTGTATGCAGTGCCTTACTGTCATACTCAGCCCTGGTGACTTACTCAAAGAAGTCAACCAGGTTGAGCAGACATGATCTGCCATTCACAAAGCCAAACTATGTGGGGTCCAGAGTTAGGAGATCATCTATATCTTGGTCAATCAGGTCTCTGATGATGCGTTTCATACCTGTACATAGTAGACTCATCAGGCTAATGGGCCAATGATCCCCAGGGTCTGTAGATGCCACTCCTTTATGGAGAGGGATGACTGTAGCAGTGTGCCATTTTGGAGGGACAAAGCTTGTTGTGAGGCTGTGACTGAACAGGGCACAAAGATGTGGTGCCAGGTCTCTTTGTACATCAATTAGAACAGAGCCACAGACATGTTTGGGTCCCATGGAAGCTGTATTCTTGCCTGTGGACAATGCAGGTCTAACCTGGCCTGCAATAATGCTGGGTGCCTGGCATCCATCTGCCATTGTGGTTGCTTCCTCGGGGGTGAGAGGGGTAAAGCTGGCACTGAATGTGTTGACAAGACTGTTGCCAATATCTGTCATCTCTGGATAGGAGTTAGCATTGTGCAGTAACTCACAGCAGTTGTGGGTATTGCTGTAGAGGTTGTTGATATAATTATCAAAAGCTGTTGTGATTGTTGTCAGTGTCTGATGCAATTCTGCCTTCATAGCTGCCTGTAGATGATTCTATGAGGGATCTCAGGTTGTGGTTGATGCTAATAATGGGGTTACCCAGTCTTGGGACACCACCTTTTTCTGCAACAGTGTCCTCCATCTGTTGTACACTTTAGGAATGGCAGAGGACCATCACATTGGCTTCCAGTGTTTGGAAGACAGTGTCTTGGTTCTGTTGGCTATGGCTAGTACCATGCATTCATTTACATGTTTATACAGTGTATATATGTATGATTCGACAGTCATGCAGCTATTTGTCATTGGCATGGGTGCAGTGAAGTCCTCCACACTTGTTTTTCTGAATCCATAGTCAGGTTTGGAGAGGTATTTTCAAGATTTTTACCTTTGTAGGGGATATGGGTGAGATGTTGAGTTCCATGTTGATTACATTATGTTTGGATCTGACCAGGTAGGGATTGACAACTGTGGTTGAGCAACAGTCCCATATGTAAGTAATCAACACAGGTTAAGATTGTTGCATCCTCTTCTGGGGGTCAGTATGAGCAGGTCCAGGGCATTTAAACTGATTAATTCCAGGAAGTGTTGGGCCAGTGTATTGGTGCTTGACTACTTTTCCCAATTGATGGAGGGGTAGGTGAAGTCTCCTACTATGCCAGTGTTGGGTTGGATCTTCATAGATGTCAGGGTGTTGAGGAATATGGATTGAAAGTCTAGGGACATAGATAGGGTCCCATAGCAGGCTATGACCTGGATTGCACTATTACCCAAAGTTAGTTGTACCTGAAATATTTCAGATGCATTATGCTGGAATATTAGTCTGGAGGTGTGCATATCCATCATGAATATGGAGACTCCACCACCTATGGAGGTGTGGTCCATGTTTTGGGGCTGACAGCTGTGGAATGCATCATAGCCTATTACTGCAGAGCTGTTGTCTGCTGCTGTGAACAAGGTCTCCGTTACAGCACAAATGTCAATGTCCTCTACTTTGAGGAGTGCTTTAAGTGACTGCATCTTGACAGTTAGATGTCTACTGATGAGCAGCATGACCCTCAGATTGCATACATTTCTAGTTGTTACAGTGGTAATTTGAGTTTGAACACTGCCTAATAAGGCACTGTAGGGGTAGCAAGACACTTAGCCAGTACCTGGAAACGCAGGAGTGACAGATGCAGGCCACCTCTGGCAAGGCATTGAGGTCTGTCAATCGTTATCCCAAGCAAAGAGATACTGGATCCCCTGAGAATGACACACAACATGTAAGCCAATGTTGCAGTCAATCATTTGCTGATAGTACTGCAGCATCAATCTGGATGATGGTAGTATACTGCTGTGAGCTACTGTCACACCTGCCTGGACCACATAATCCAAGAGTTTAGCCATGTCTCTTCTCATGTAGTCCAGGGAGATGTGTCCTAGGTCATTCACACCCACATGGATGATGACAGAGTGATACTTGTAGTTGTGGAGGGACTTGACTGGGTGTGTCATGTGATGGATGCTGGCATGTGATAGAGAGCTGGCTGTTACTTCCTCCATAATCAACTTATTGACTGGGATATCTGTGTGCCTCAGTATTGAGTCACCCATGATTACTGTATTGTGCAAGGTGGTTAGCCTTCAGGGCTGAGGTTGAGAGGTACACTGTGTAAGTGACATATGTGTCCTTTGGCATATGCTGTGTTGTGGTGTCCGAGTGGGTGTCTGTCTTGCTGGTCTGTGCTCTTTGGGTAAACGTCCATTGAGTTCCTCTGTGAAGGTGGATGTGTGGTTTTTCAGTGTATGTCAGGGCTGTCATAGTGGGTGGTGTGGCGAGCTATGTGTTCCACATGGTGGTGCAGGTGTTTGCCTTATCCTCATGACCAGCTAGTGCAGTCTTCGCTGAAGAGTGCATATTTCCTCATTTGGTGATATAGGGGTAACTCTCACAGGTCTGAGTGTTTGGAGTTTAGAGGAGGGGATTGTCTGTGTACATGAGGCAGTTGCAACAGTGCCTCAGAATCAACAAGTGCACCAGGTTAATGAGCAAAAGCACAGAATGCTGCACTTCAATCATGCCAGGAGGGGTGGTCATAACTATTAAATACTGGGGTTAATTCTGTGAGGAACGAGTATTGCTGATGGTTCCCAGGTGTGCTACACTTATTGATATAATAACCTGTTGAAGTACAAAGCTATTACACTACTTGAAGTGCAAGACAGAAAGAACTAGCAAGATGTAAGGGAAAACTGAAGGCAGCCTTGCTGCCACCTATAATACTTTACCCCAGCTGTGCAGTTAACAGGACCTTTGTCCAGTTGTTAATCCAGTAAGCTCTGTAGTGCATGTGGTAACTGCATAATGCTATAATACAAATAACTAGATAGGCAAGGGTTCTAATCTCAATACTGGTCTGTGTGTGTGTGTGTGTGTGTGTGTGTGTGTGTGTGTGTGTGTGTGTGTGTGTGTGTGTGTGTGTGTGTGTGTGTGTGTGTGTGCGTGCATGCGAGCATGCATGTGTATGTGTGTGTGTGTGTGTGTGTGTGTGTGTGTGTGTGTGTGTGTGTGTGTGTGTGTGTGTGTGAATCATATACCACCTGGGTTATACCATTTTGAGTTGTGTACCACCCTTTAGACTTCCCCTCACCCCCAATTTAGTAGTCCTGTTGATGCAATACACCTTAGAAGTACCTTTGGAGTAGGTGAAATTGTATAAGCTCTGTGGTGTGTCTGATAACTACATAACACTGTAGTAGAAATAACTAAATAGGCAGGGGTTCTAATCCCAGTACTGGCAACTGTGTGTTTGTGTGAGAATCAGATACTGTGTGGGTTATACCATTTTGAGTTGTGTGTCACTCTTTACACTTCCCCTTACCCTAGTTTAATAGTCCTGTTGATGTCATTCACCTTAGAAGTACCTTTGGAGTAGGTGCAATTGTATCAGCTCTGTGGCACATCTGATTACTGTGTAACACTATAGTAGAAATAACTAGATAGGCAGGAGCTCTAATCCCAGCACTGGCAACTGTTTGTGTGAGAATCATATATTGTGTGGGTTATAGCATTTTGTGTTGTGTACCACCCTTTACACCTTCCCTCGCCCTAATTTAGTAGTCCTGTTGATGTCATTCACCTTAGAAGTACCTTTGGATGATATGAAATTGTAAAAGGTATGTGGTGCATCTGATTCCTGTGTAACACTATAGTAGAAATAACTAGATAGGCAGGAGCTCTAATCCCAGTACTGACAACTGTTTGTGAGAGAATCATATAATGTGTGGGTTATACCATTTTGAGTTGTGTAACACCCTTTACACTTTCTCTCACCCTAATTTAGTAGTTCTGTTAATGTCATTCACCTTAGATGTACCTTTGGACTAGGTGTAACTGCAGAAGCTCCATGGTGCATCTGATAACTGCATAACACTATAGTAGACATAGATAGGTAGGAGTTCTAATCTCAATACTGGCATGTGTATGTGTTTTGTTGTGTACCATATTCATTGGGGGCAGGTTTGGCAAAATTTTCACACCTAGTACACATCCAAATGTCCACTGTACAGGGCCTACTGTTGTCAACCACTGTAGTGGTAGCTGTGGACACTCTGCAGCCCTATAAGCTGTGTGCCATGTGAAATAACTATGTAACAGTATGGACACAGAAACAAGATAGGCTGGTCTTCTAATGCTGTGATACCATTCCCCACTCAGGAATCATAGACAAACACACCCATCTAGGCATCAACCCTGATGTCACTAGGTGGGTTGCAAACTGGCTCACGCATGGGATCCAGAGTGTGAAGGTAGCAGACTCCCTGTCAGACTGCCAACCAGTCATGAGTGGATTACCACAGGGTCTGATCATGGATCCCCTCATGTTTGCCATGTATGCCTCTGACATCCCAAACAACACAAAGGGACCCTGTCTGACAATGTTGGCAGACAATTGCAAGGTGGGTGCTATGTGTACATCCCCATATGTTGACATCCTGCATAAAGGCCCCACTGAGACATCCGACTGTTGTCAGAACACTGGCCTTAGGCTGGATGGAAAGAAATGTGTCGCAATCCCATGTGGAATCAATGTGGTAAACATGAATTAACACAGTGCTGGTAGTTCAATGGACACAGACATCATTATAAGAGGCCTGGGAACACAGACTGACAGTAATCTCTTATGGCCAACAAATTGCTACTGTGTACAGAAATAACTTATATGTGGTACATCTCATACCTAAGGGTGTGTCCTCCAGTAAGGAAGAGGTCAATGTCTTCCTCTACTCTCTCCTCATTAAGCCAACCAGCAGGTACAATGGCATATTTGCCATGTAGCTCACTAGACACCTGCAACAACTGTGGAGGCTGCAAGTGTACCACACAAATAGGACCCTAGCCCTCAAACAACTGTCCTTTATGGACAGAGTACAATACCTCCATGTATTCTCGGCCACATCTTGGCTACTTACAGGCAATCCATGCTTGACTGACAATGCCATGTCTGGCTAGCTGTGTTAGGAATGCCATATCTAGTGAAACTCTGATCTGTATGCACCACATGCCATGGATACCTCAACCTCATTACCACAATCAGCAGAGCATGCTGGGGGACAGCTACATAACCCAGCGAGTGGACATGTTATGCAATATATGTCGCTTACATGTCAGAGCACCTCACTGGCCCTCTTCAAGAGAAATCTGGATGAGTGGATGGGGAATTTAACTGTCACCCTGGCCATCATTCAAGTAGCAATAGTCGATAGATGCACCGGTAAAAAATGTCAGGTCACATGATGCCAGGGTACTCCCATGGGCTAGGCTTGTCATGGCCCCATGCCCATTAGCCCGGTACACAGCTATGAACACATGATCCTATGAATCTCAGTCCTAGCAAATTGTGTGTGTATGTGTGTGTGTGTGTGTGTGTGTGTGTGTGTGTGTGTGTGTGTGTGTGTGTGTGTGTGTAAGACCAGTATCATTGAGTGGTCATGTATTACAATTGTAGTCCATTGTACTCCCAGCACATGTCCTATGTTCCACTGTATGAGGGCCACTTTTTACATCAACCGTGGAGGTATCTGTACATACTCTGCAGACCTATAAGCCCTGTGCTGCATGCAACAGCTATGTAACAATATGGAATGAGCAGCTAAAGAGGCATGGCTCTTAATCACAGTTCTGGCACACTTGTGTGTGTGTGCATTGGTGTGTATAGCAGTGTTTGGGAGTGTGTACACTCGTGCATGGTATTAGTATGAGACCTGTCACACCCACTACACCACCCATTGCCATACCTTACAAGGGCACGGGATGTTACTCACTATACATGTACTTTTGAAACTCAACACACTATGAGCTCTGTGTCACCTGTGATAACTGCATAATACTGTACTACCACTAACTAGATGAGTAGGGATTTCAAATCCAACACTGGCAATTGTGATCGTGTGTGTGTGTGTGCGTGTGTGCGTGTGTGTGTGTGTGTGTGTGTGTGTGTGTGTGTGTGTGTGTGTGTGTGTGTGTGTGTGTGTGTGTGTGTGTGAGCAGTTTTCTCTGTGTGTTTGGTCAACACAATACCCTCTGGGTGTGTGGGATTTACAAATCTGAGGTGTGTTCCCCCCACTACACTTACCATTGTCCACTTTACAAGAGCTGCTGACGTCAGCCACCATATACTTACCTGTATACACCCCGCAGCCCTATAAGCTACACGGCACATGCAAAAACTGTTATACAGACCTGTTAATAGTGTACAGCTGTACCCTGGATATGACACACTCAATGTGTTACCACACTGCCATACCCCTTGTAGATAATGTCTGTAGGGCCACATCCTGATGACACACAGACACCTAGAAGACAAACAGAATACATTATGGAGACCACATTCAGTCAGCGTGAATAACAATAATGCATCATGGCTGGACAGCTACATACTCTGACGTGTAACCATTAAACATGCTGTCTGACAACACTTTGCACAGCATTACATTGCTAAACTGTACTAAATTCACCCTGTGCATCAGAACCATATTAGCATGTCCCTGCATCGATGGCATGGATGACAGGGATGTGGCACAGTTATCGTCATATGCACAAGGTATGGTTTGGGTTTGCCAGGGCCTAGGTTGAGCCATTTGGTTGACATCATGTGTGTGTGTTTGGGGGTTGTTCATTAAATGGGCCATGCAGAGGGGTTGTGTGTAAGTCTGGAGGTGACCTGGCTGTGATGGTGATGGTGATGTGTGTGTGTATGGATGCACACAGCCATGCCATGTGGCTGCCCTACACAGGGGTATGTTGGACAGCTGTGGACCGCACATGGCAGGGTGTGCAGTTCACAGTCTCTGGCCACGGACAAGGGAACTGAGCCTGCCAGAGGACCCACTGGCATGACCAGGCACAAAGCCAGATGCAGTACTACTCCCCAATGGTGACTGCTGTCTGCTCGATACACATCCCTGTTGGGACTGGCCAGGACCATGTGCCCATGGCCTGCTGAATTGTGGCATGGACAGCGACCCCACCCTGCAGTCATGCTGCTGGTACTGCCACTACAGGAGTGAGAAGTTGCATGGCCACATGGATCGTCAGCTGTTCTTGCTGCTGTCCTACATCCATGTGGCCAACGGACAACTCCCACCACATGCTCTATCACAGACATTCCACATTCAAGGACTAACATTCCACAGTCGAGGATTCCCACCATCTCACCCAACAGTCTATCCATGACCTCAGCATAATAACAGTGGGCATCATGATCATGGAGGTTGTTACACATAGCAAGAAGAGTAGAATTCATGACCCTGAGAAGCTGCCTTGTATTATGTTCACTACATGCCTGTACCTCTATGATGGTCTGAAACTTGCTTCTGGTGACATTTGCTGTGGCACTTGTTCATAGGTTCATAGGCTAGTACTAAGCTAACTGCCCTTGAGAGACATTTTAAGCCTAGCCAATTATCCCTTGTGAGACTCGAACCCTGCACCTGGTGTTTGTAAGGCAAACACCTTAACCATTAGGCCACCCTCCCAACCCTGAAATAAACAGCCTCTGCAACTCTTGAACCCAGGATCCTGCACACCATCGTCAAAGTGATTTACCACTAAACCATGTCAGATATAACAGAGGCATGATGGTCAGCAGTCCCCCTTGGAGCACCCCTGCCCATCTGTCTGTGTGGGACTTCGCCTCTTATCTGGCTATGGCTGGTGTCTACAAACACACTTGCCATAGTCACCACACTTGCCTGACCCATGCCACCACATGTCAACTGTCCATTATCTATGGCCACTAGTGATGGGGTATATGTGGGTATTGTGACCATGTGTGGGGATGAGGTGGACAACAGTGAGATGCCAACCAATGGCACAGACTCAGCCCCTGACAACCCTGCCTGTGCCTCACTATGGCTATCATCATTGTCAGAGTCTGTGGAAACACTGACATCAGTTTCCAAGCGGGAGGGATCCCAACCTCCATTGCCACCTGTGAGGGGAAGACAATAAATGTAAATTAATACCTGTAAATTATGTTTGGCTGCCATGAACACAGACACACACACAGACACTTACAGGTAAGGGGGCACAAAGCTATTACACCGACCCCACATTACCCAAAAGGTGACATACATGACACACAGCCCTCATCATCATGCATTGCAGCCATTCTCAATCCTTGTTACTAACAATATACATATCTGGGATGCATGAGTACTGTTAGTAGGTGACATCCATTCTCCTACCACACACTGCACCCATGTACACATTATTGCTGTTCACCTGTATAGCACAGTGGCAACTACTGTAGACTATGCCTCACAACTGTACAAATCATTGAAGAATGTGCAGATGTCTGGCACATATGTTTGTTCTGTTCCTCAGAACCCCTATGTGTTTGTCTGACACATAACTGGGATCATATGAGGATTGATGCAACTAATTAATGACATACATTTGATTTTCAGACCTCATCACCAGCAGTGAATGCATGTTCAAACAAATCCTGTTACACCAACAACCTTCTAAGCTTAACATGGATATGATAAGTGCACACACCCATTAACATGGCAGGTTCTATATAAAATGAGATCACAATACTGCATTCAAAAACATTACCCACCTTAAATTTGACATATGACCTGTGCAATCCAATCGAGAAACAAACAAATGTGTGAGTTGTGAAATATACTGAGTGAGATGTGTACAATATGGTGGTTGCATAAGTGTGGACACCCTTAAGCCAATGCTTTTTTAAAACACCTGTTAAGTGAACTACAGTAGTCACTCTTCCTGGGATGGGGAGTATCAGCATGGCATATCTTGACTTGGAATTATTTGGACAGTCTTCCCTGCAAAGGTCCCCCAACTCTGTCAGCTGGCAAGGTTAGCTCATCTACACAGACGTTGGAGGTCACACCAGGGGTTTACTATTGGTGTTAAGTCTGGTCTTTGTCTGGTCCAGTGCATACCCTTGTTATGTATTCAGATGGAGCCATTCTTAGGTAGCTTTGGATGTATGCTTCTGGTCATTGTCATGTTGGAAACTGAAACCCCTCTCCATTCACAGCCATCTTGCAGATACTTGACGGCGTTGGAGCACACATGAGTGTTATTTGAACTGTTCATAATTCCCTCCACTGTGCCTACAGGCCTAGTTCCAGCTAATGAACAGCATCCCCAAAGCACAGCACTGCCACCAGTGAGCTTCAACATGTGGATTGGGATCTTCAAGTGAAGTGAGGTGTTGCTTGTGCACCACATTTAGCTTTAGGGATAGTGGCTGTAAGTTTGAACCTTGGTCTCATTACACCATTACACATTTCAACACATGCCTTTGGGAGACTTGATGTTATGTTTTGCTACTTGTACACAGCCCTGCATGGTGTTTGGTGTGGGTAAATGCTTCTATCTACTGACCCTACCCCATAGGCCAGACTTATGCAGAATCCATGCGAATGTTGCCACATGTACTACACAACCAGTACTTGACAGAGAGTCCTGCAAGTCCCACACTGTTGCTGCATGTCTCCTGGCAGCCTCCCTGACCAGTTCTCAACATGTCTTTCCATCTGTTTTGGAAGGCAATCTGGTCCTTTTCAATGGACTGGTATATGCAATGCTGTGTTAATTTTGTTGTACCATACTCCTGATTGATACCTTTCAAATATGAGATTGTTATGATGCTTTGTAAGATGTGTGCAAGCCATGGCTGCATCTGGTACAGACAACTGAGCAAATGTCATGAATACACCGCTCCGACAGTGGACCATTATTCGTTGTTACATTGAGTCCCTGTACTTGATGGCAGGTGTGTACCCAAGCAGAGTGAATGCCGTCAGTACATCACAAGCTATTCCTACAATGTGCTGTTTGGAGGGTGTGCACACATATGCATCCAGCATATTGTAAGGTTTGTATACCCCGTATTTAGTGGCCTAACATATTGTTCAGATTTACAAGTTAATTGTTCATGTTATGGTCACATTACAGGTTAGAAAAGGTGTGGAATGTAATATTGTGGTCTCTCATTGCATATATCAGAAACACTTGGCATCTTGACAGGGGTGTGTACACTGTGGTATCCAGTGTATAGGATTAATGTGTCATACATGTCCCTACTGTAGCCCATTTGTCCCCCAAGTTTGTTGGTCTCTGTTCAGATGACTTGCACTGACAGGTTGTGAGGTATGCTGCAGGAATGTTACATTACCCTTTAGATAGGCCCCTGTGGTGACCACTGTGATGCACTACAGTTAGCACTACCACAAGTGAACATGGACATCAAGCAATATGGCTAGGCATGTATTGGCAAAGCACAACAAAATAATTACACACTCACCAGCTACAGGCTGCTCTCCCACTTGTAGACCAGAGGGAGCTAAATAGGTGTGGGACAGAGGTACTGTCAGCAGACTCACATATGGCCATGGTACAGGGGAGAAGCAGCATTTCTGCACATTAACAGTACAACCCCCAATACTATGAAATATGCTGCCCAGCACCATAGATGTGCACTTATGTGCATTATCAAACCCCGTCCACAACTACTATCTTATCTGACATATGCATGTGGATACTCTACAGATACAACTATGTATGCTACAGTACTCTAGTAATGTGCACTAGGGCCTTATCTGCATGCTCCTCTTCCATTGTGGGGGCACCCACATCCACAATGCTGGATTCGGCATGCTGTTGTCTACTTGCGGTGGTTGCCCCAAGGTTGGCGAGGATTAGCTCTGTAGGTGTCAGTGGGCCTGCATGGATGGGCCCCCACCTGTGGTTGAGCTTTCTCTGGCTATGGCAGCAGCCCTTCACCAGGCATTATGTATGAGGTTGGCTGCACAATGCCGGACCTGCTCATAGGTTGTTGTGTGCAGGCCAACATAGTTTACCCTGTGGACTAGGTCATTCCACAGGGCTGTCTGCTCCTGCAGATGTTCCTGCCCACAGCCAAACAAGACAACATAGTTCTGGACAAAACTTTCCACAATTTCAACTGTTTCAGCCTCTGAGTAGGGTGGGTTTCTTGGGTGCTGCATCCCACCTGGAAGACATAAACAGTGAAACACATCATAGCACCTCATACAGTTGTCAACAGTATGGACAGAAATTGCACATCAGAAGTGGTTATTTGTTGCCAACACTCACAACTACACCATACCCCTGTAATCTATCAGCACAATATTAGCTGGCATTGTACTCCTGCCCCTGGTGTGTCATATTCCCCCCAATGATGGACAGTTAATTGCATAAAACTCTTTTTCTCATTCATTTCTGTATAGAGGGATGACAGTGGCCATCTTCCATGTGGATGGGGTGTGGATGTTGCCGAGGCTGTGTTTGACTACAATGTGTGATGGAACTGTGAGCACATGCCTGAGTTCATATAGGATGCAGACAGGGATGTTATCAGGCCCCATGGAGACTTGCTGTTGTTGCCTGTCAGTAGGCAATATGTACCTGCTTACCGTTGATGATAGGAGGGGTGCGGTTGATGTGCATATCTCCCAATATGGATGGGGGGACAGGGGACGTGATGTTCACACCTAACCTGTCTGATGCAGGTTGCCTATAGCCATGGCATGTGTGTATGAGGTGTTATTTACCACCAGTACAGGGTTAATTGTGTTGTTGCCTCTGAGACTGACTACATATGTGGAGACACCCTTGTGGCTGACCTTGGCAGTGTGGATATGAATGATTTGTAGTCATAGTTAGCCTTACAGGGAGTCACCTGTGACCTTACATGCTTGTTGAGATAGAGGTGGGTATGCTTTCAAATTGTTGCTTGCTCCTATGTGGCCCTGTACAGCCAGTATAGCAACCTATTATGTGGTTTGTGTATTGCTGCTGTCCACCAAAGGGGATTACTGTGCCTTGGTGGAGGTGGGTTTTATAGGTCAGGTATTGCTGAGTCCATACAGTTACAGTGGATATATAAGTGTACACCCCCCTGTTACAATGTCTGGTCTTTGTGCTATCGTAACATGACATCACAACAACTCATTTCAAAAAATTCCCACCTTTAATGTGACCTATAGCCTGTACAATTCCATTGAAAACATAACAATCTGTTATGGGAAAACATATGCAAATTAAAAGCAGCACAATAAGCTGGTTACATGAGTATTTACACCCTTAAACAGATACTTTGTGGAAGCACCTGTTGAGATAATGACAGCATTCGGTTGTCTTA
This sequence comes from Protopterus annectens, assembly GCF_019279795.1. Classification (NCBI taxonomy): domain Eukaryota; kingdom Metazoa; phylum Chordata; order Ceratodontiformes; family Protopteridae; genus Protopterus; species Protopterus annectens. The sequence goes on along the minus strand of NC_056729.1, from coordinate 154,925,002 downwards.
GGTCGGAGTCTATCATCATGGCACATCTTTACTTGGTAATAGTTGACCAGTTTTCCTTGCAACAGTGCTACAAATATGTCAATTTGTGAGGGCATCTCTTGTTCCCAGCCCTATTCAGGGCAACCCACAGATTTTCTATTGGATGTAGGTCTGGCCACTGGCTGGCACATTCCCAAACTGTAATTTTAATCTGGTGAAGCCATTCCTTTGTCGATTTGGATGTATGCTTGTGGTCATTGTCATGTTGACAGGTAAAATCCCTCTTCATCTTCAGCTTTCTAGTAGATGACTGAAGGTTTGGGGAAAAATTATTGGTATTTTGAACCGTTCATAATTCCCTCCACCTTGACTAGAGGCCCAGTTCCAGCTTATGACAAGCAATCTCACACTATGATACTGCAACCACCATGCTTCAACGAGGGGGTGGTGTTCATTTGGTGATGCAAAGTGTTGTTTTGGGCCAAACATACTTCTTGGAATTGTGGACCAAAGGATCAACCTTGGTGTCATCAGACCATGACACATTGTCCAACATGCTTTTGGGAGACTTGATGTACTCTTTGGCAATGTTTGTCTAGCCGTGGTTGTTTTTCTGTGTAAGACAAGGCTTCCATATAGCAATCCTACCCCATAGGAAAGACATATGGGGAATACAGAGGATTGTTGTCACATGGAGTACATACCCAGTACTCAGCAGGCATTCATACAGCTCGTTCAATGTTGCTGCAGGTCCCCGGGCAGGCTCCATGGCCAGTTGTCTTGTCATTTCATCCATTTTGGATGGATGTTCAGGTGTTTGCAGTGTCACTGTTGTCTCATATCTTCTCCACTGTCTGATGACTGTCTGCACTGTATTCCATAGTATATCCAATGTTGTGGACACTTTCTACTCTTCTCCTGACTGATACCTTTCCACAATGATATCCCTTTGATGCTTTGTAAGCTCTCTGCAAAACATGTCTTTTGCTGTAGCAGGCAACTGGGTAAATGTCAAATTAATCCTACTAGGATAGTTGAACATTATTTGGAGTTAATCAGAGTCTCATTAATTGATGGCATGTGTGTACCCAAAAAGTGAACGCTGTGATTACTGCAAGAGGTGCATCAACCAAGCAGTGGTTTATGTGTGTGCAGATGTATGCAACCAGCTTATAGTATGTTTTTATGTTTTATATTTTCTCCCCTAACATATTTGTTTTTCAATAGAATTGTACAGGTTATGGGTCACATTCAAGGTGGGAAATGTTTTGAAATTATTTTCTGTGGTCTCCTTTTCATATAGTACACAAACCTGGCATTTCAACAGGGGTGTGTACACTCTTGATATCCACTGTATGTAATTGTTCATATAGCTGTTTGTGGTAGGCATGAACAGAGGGTCATAACACAGTTGCACACTTCTCTCAATTAAAACCTAATGATCATGCCTATTCTACTACCCATGTCATTGTCATGGCAAAGTAACAACCAGTACCTGTAAATATTTACGTTTGTTGTATGCATTGAAACTGATATTACACACAAGTACAACATGCACAACTTATTTACATACATAGATAAGTTGATTTCACAGCAGGCTTTGCTATCACAGAGCTAACCTGGCGGATGTCCCACATTCATAACTAGGTTATTATGTTACGATGTCATTGTTAACAGACTTGACAATGGTTTGCCTAACATAACACAACTCTATGTGTAAGTGGGTACAGATATCTGGCACACATGTGCTTATAACACTGTGCAGTTGAATGGTATGAACTCATTAAATCACATGTATTTCAACACACACTTCTGCAACAGTACTTTACTAAGCACATGCTCTGTATAGGTCTCTTAGATTTACAAGGCAAACGTGTATCATAGTTATATTCACAGGTAACATATGGATATGTACAACATCCCAGTAGCTGGCCTAGCAGTGGCACAGTCAGTGGTGTTTGACAGACACTCCAGTAGTTGTCAAATGTCAGCTGTCCTTTCCTGGGGTGAGTCAGGGGCCTGAGCTGTGATCTATGTCACTGCAGACAGATCCACATGCTATGGCCATTGGTGCTGTATAGCAGTACATCAGTACAGCAAGTCTTGTTGAAACATATTGTTTAAAACTCCTATTTTCCATTATTGTAGACCACCTACTGGCATTCAATTACATGCTTACTTGTGTCACATACCCTTTTTTTTTTTTGGAAAGTAGATTTGGTGATATACTCTTTCTGTGATATTCAGGCAGTTTTGTTAGGTTGCACTCCTGTCTATGACAGAGCTGGTTTGAATAGGCGGCAGCTTGACTTTTGTAGGTAATGTTCATGTCCATGTGATGGTGTGTGCACCAATTGGTGTCCCCCAGTTGCTAATTGCATGCAGGGCAGCTGTGTAGTTATTCCAATAGCCAAGTCAGGGCAACGCACTTCTATAATTGACTACTTCATGTGGGCATTGGCCCTTTACCTTCTCTGTGCGGAAGACATCCTGGAGGTGTGTGAGCTAATACCTCTTACAACAAGACTTGTGGAGACAAGCCAACTAAATGGTGGAAAAGGTTCAAGACTTAGGGGCAGAATGTTGAGTATTGCTGTTATATGGTTTGAATACTGCTAGTTTCACAGGGTTTGTCTGAACAAGCTACTTCTGCATGGGTTTCAGTGTGACACAGCCCTGTGTCTGGATAGCTCTCAACTGTAGGACTATCCACGTAATGGCCAGAGGTTTGCCTGTTATGTTTGGTCTGTTCCCCAGACAGGTGTTCTCCTTGGCAAATCAGTAGCACACCCTGGTGATTGCAATCATTAAATGCTAACATCCATTTCTGTTTCTGCTTTCATATCCCTCAGAAAAGATATGTTACAACAAACTCTGTAACACCAGCAACTTTCTCAGTCTATAACAACAGTATTCCAACTATGGCCACGTTTTTGGGCCTATGCCCCCAATATATCAGACTTTGTCCAGATGTCATGCAATAATAGGTTGATAGGTATGGTCTATCATTATTTAGCACTGTCATTCATGCTGAGGGAAAAGGCCGGACAACATATGGAACTCTGTACATTCAAGAGGTCAGTGTATAGAGAATGCTCTTAGATGCCCTTGTAACATATTTTATGTGGGGGAGACTGAGAAGTGTTTTAAAACTAGGCTGTTAGAACATGTGAGAGATATTACTGATAAGAAAGAAGACAGTTCTATAGCTGTACATTTTTATAAATCTCACCATGGGGACACTAGTGGGTTACAATGTACTGTTTTTGAAAAAGTCTGTTTCTCAGTTTGATCAAATAGTCATAAAAGAACAATTGTTATGTACATAATCAATTTATGTTTTTAAATGTGATACTTTATCCCCTAGGAGGTTGAATTAGGAGTGTAATTGGAGGCGGTGTATTTAAATATGTAATTATAAGTGCTTCTTGTATGTAAGGCAAGTATTTCTTGTAATGTTTTACTCCTCGAAGGCTTTGACCAAGATATCAGAGTATAATAAACTTGTGTGAATTACTGGCCGGTTGTTTTTCTCTTTACTATCTTCAGTCATGTTAGTTTATTAGCTAAGAGGTCATTGTATGTCTGCCCATTGTGTATGGCCTATCATGTTTCTGTAGCAGCATACTGTTTACTTATTATTTGGACTGGAGGGGCAGATGTCTGTGGCATGGGTTCTTTTGTATCCAACTGTGCATGCTGCTCCAGTTATGGGGGTCTGTCAGCACCATATGTTTGTATGGGCATTTTGAGACATGTAAATATATATATATATATATATATATATATATATATATATATATATGTGTGTGTGTGTGTGTGTATGTAAATATATATATATATATATATATATATATATTTATACACACACACACACACACACACACACACACACACACACACACACACACACCTCATTATGTATTGGTAATATATCTACATATTGTTATAAATATATGTGTATCTCTATACATATCTATCTATCTATCTATCTATCTATCTATCTATCTATCTATCTATCTATCTATCTATCTATCTATCTATCCCTATATGTATATGTTTCTTTTCTTACATATATTTGTAGATACCAATCTCTCCTGATTGCACAGTGTCTGTTCCCTATTGTAAAGTGTCTGTAATGCATGGTATGTTTGAAAAAGCATCAATCATTTTAGTAGCTCAGATGGCTGAGTGGTAAGTTGCTGTTGCTATGGTATACAGGGTCCTGGGTTAAAGGGCTGTTTTTTGTTGCTGGGAAGAACAGAGGCTGATGGAAACAGAGTGATTAAAGCACTTTTAAGCAGTTGTAAGCAGGTTTGCATGGGTTTGCGTGATGGTAAGCGGTGCTAACATATGGTTAAATCAACAGGTGCTTAACCCGTGTAGGCTTCGCTTAACAATGGTTACCAGTGTGGAAATCCACTTAGCTGAGCTAACTGCATTCATGTTTGAGCAATGCTTATACCCACTAAGCATAGCTTAGCCCTGATAAGCATTGCTCACATTCCAGACTTATAAAATAGCAGAGTAATGACATAATTTAGTAAGTGTATTTGATTTCCTTTACATAACATACTTCTATGTGCTGTCATTACAGTAACAAGGGGTGTGACTATACTGTATGAGACACATGTATACATGAGTAGTATCACATGTTATATGCACTCACACTTGCATGTTACACAAGCTACAGTACACTGGTTGACAAAACTTATTTAACATATATTGTATTATTGAATTAGTACTTTTAACACTGCTTTTTCATATAAAATTTGGTACTTGAACTATGCACCCCTGCATGCAAAGCTAGAATTCTGCGTACAACACTATCTTGTTCTTGGGGTTTGAGCTGTATGTCTTGATGTATCTCCTATTGGATATTAATATGATATTATTAT